>NC_084752.1:3721457-3723957 GCF_033978785.1 Entelurus aequoreus
GGTTTGCGTTGACTTACCCATCCCTTTCTGAGGTAAGTTGGAGCGGTACTCTGTCAGGTAGTGAAGGTAGGGCTTCTCCGAGCTGATCTCGTAGTACCTGATGTTCCCGTCACCCTGAAGGAGCAGGCAGAAGAAATGAAACCAGTTTGTGTCAACTGGGACGCTGCAGGAGACCCACCTTTCCAGCCAGGTACAGCATGTGCGTGTCGGGGTCGTAGAAAGGGAAGAGGACCCCCGACGAACCATCAAGGTTCTCCTCTACCAAAGGCACGGACAGATCGTCCTAGAAATATAAGAATAATAACATCAATTCAAACATTTTTCTCACTTACATGAATGCAAAGTCATCAAAATCTAAAACTAAATATTTATGCACGTTGTTAAAACCCATGGAAACAAAGTAAAGCAGGAAAATAAAGTATTACTAAAGAGTAATGCGGTAAAATACATTTTAAAAAATGGGCAGTAAAATAAAATTAAATACGAAAAAGGGGAAACAATATATACATTTTTTTTTTAATATTGATATTATAAAAAATATTTTAATTAATTTGTTCAAATGGATTTTATTTGTATAGTGATTTTCTACCTTCCAGGGACTGGGAACAAAGTAAAAAAAGAAGGCAGGAGAACCAAGTTATAAATAAATCAAGTAAAGTGGTAAAAATAAGTAATTTAAAAAAAAAAGGAAGGCGGTAATCTGAAGTAAAAATAAAATTAAATAGGAAAAAGGGAAACAATATATATATATATAAAAAAAATATTAAAGTGGAAACAAAATTGCAAAAAAAGTATAGGCGGTTAAATAAAGTGAAATGAATAAGACACAGTAAAAACGTTCTACAAAATAAATGATTGAAAGATGTAAAATAAAAATACTGAACTAAATCAAAGAAATAAAGGCATTAAAAGGAAAATAAGGCAGTAAAAAAGTAGAAAAAACTAAATAAAGTAAAAGTCTTGTAATTAAACATACAGAAGCTACTATAATATAGTTAAGTATGCAACATAAGCAAACTAAGAGTATTAAAAAGACAGAAAGCAGGTTTAAAATACAAAAAATACAATTTAAAATAAATGATTTTTAAAGAGTAAAAACTTTAGTTTTAAAAAAACGGCACAATACCGTAGAAAAAAAGTACATCAATAAATATAAATGTGTCTTTTGCTTAAACATTGCAAAAACAAGTTAAAGGTATTCTACGGAAACAAAAATAAAACAACCATTGACACTAAAAATATAAGACATGTGAAAATAGATGAGAAGAAATATCCAATATTCTATCAGATATCATCAGAATATTTCAAGTGAAAGCCAAAGAGCATCAGTCAGTCACACAAATGTCAAGTATTAAAAACACAGAGTGCTGCGTCCCTAATCCTTAATCCTTTTTCATCGCAAAAACACCAAATGGACACATCGTACTACTCCCTAATACACTATATAATACTACTACACTATATAATACTACTACACTATATAATACTACTACACTATATAATACTACTACACTATATAATACTACTACACTATATAATACTAATACACTATATAATACTACTACACTATATAATACTAAACACCACTACACTATGCGAAAGTACACACTACAACACTATATAATACTACATACCTCTACATTATATCAAACTACATACCACTTTACTCTATAAAACTACACACTACTACACTATAAAATACAACATACCACTACACTATGTAAAACTACACTATATAATACTACATACCAGACTACACTATATAAAACCACATACTACTACACTATATAATACTACATACCAGACTACACTATATAAAACTACACACTACTACACTATACAATACAACACACCACTACTCTATACAAAAGTACACTCTACGCTATATAATACTACACACCAGTACACTATGAAAAACTACACACTACTACACTATATAATACTACACACCAGTACACTATATAATAATACACACCACTACACTATACAATACTACATACCCCTGTATTATATAATACTACACCATATAATGCTACACACTACTACATTATATAATACTTCACACCCCTACACTGTAATACTACATACAACTACACTATATAATACTACATACTACTAAACTATATTATAATAATACACACCTCTGCATTATATAATACTACATACCTCTACATTATATCAAACTACATACCACTTCACTCTATAAAACTACACACTGCTACACTATGCACTACTAAACACCACTACATTATATAAAACTACACAGTACTACACTATATAATACAACATACCACTACACTATATAAAACTACACAATAGTACATACCAGACTACACTGTGTAAAACTACATACTACTACACTATATAATACTACACACCACTACACTATATAAAAGTACACTCAACGCTATATAATACTACATACCACTACACTATATAAAACTACATACTACTACACTATATAATACTACACACCACTACACTATATAAAAGTACACTC
>NC_084752.1:3728957-3738957 GCF_033978785.1 Entelurus aequoreus
TTTTTTTTTCAAAGCCAATCAGAAAGAAGGGGCGGTCTAAGCATGCCCGCCCCCAAAGTACCAAAATGAAACATGACAGCGCACAGACCGAGACAGCGCGCGCACAGAAAGGCACCGCGCGCGCGCACAAAGGCACCACGCGCGCGCAAAAGGTTGTCGCGCGCGCGCATGAAGTGGAGAATCAGCGCGCGATAACAGTTTTTACACGCTTGGATTTTTGGTACTAATGTGACGCCATAGAATTCTTTCCCATTCTTGTTTCATGTAGAGCTTCAGTCGTTCAACAGTCCGGGGGTCTCCGCTGTCGGATTTTAGGCTTCATAATGCGCCACACATTTTCCATGGGAGACAGGTCTGGACTGCAGGCGGGCCAGGAAAGTACCCGCACTCTTTTTTTTACGAAGCCACGCTGTTGTAACACGTGCTGAATGTGGCTTGGCATTGTCTTGCTGAAATAAGCAGGGGCGTCCATGAAAAAGACGGCGCTTAGATGGCAGCATATGTTGTTCCAAAACCTGTATCAGCATTAATGGTGCCTTCACAGATGTGTAAGTTACCCATGCCTCGGGAGCTAATACACCCCCATACCATCACAGATGCTGGCTTTTACACTTTGCGTCGATAACAGTCTGGATCAGGGGTCACCAACGCGGTGCCCGCGGGCACCAGGTAGCCCGTAAGGACCAGATGAGTAGCCCGCTGGCCTGTTCTAAAAATAGCTCAAATAGCAGCACTTACCAGTGAGCTGCCTCTATTTTTTAAATTTTATTTATTTACTAGCAAGCTGGTCACGCTTTGCTCGACATTTTTAATTCTAAGAGAGACAAAACTCAAATAGAATTTGAAAATCCAAGAAAATATTTTAAAGACTTGGTCTTCACTTGTTTAAATAAATTCATTATTTTTTTTACTTTGCTTCTTATAACTTTCAGAAAGACAATTTTAGAGAAAAAATACAACCTTAAAAATGATTTTAGGATTTTTAAACACATATACCTTTTTACCTTTTAAATTCCTTCCTCTTCTTTCCTGACAATTTAAATCAATGTTCAAGTAAATTAATTGTTTTTATTGTAAAGAATAATAAATACATTTGAATTTAATTCTTCATTTTAGCTTCTGTTTTTTCGACGAAGAATATTTGTGAAATATTTCTTCAAACTTATCATGTTTAAAATTCAAAAAAAATATTCTGGCAAATCTAGAAAATCTGTACAATCAAATTTAAATCTTATTTCGAAGTCTTTTGAATTTCTTTTAAAATTTTTGTTCTGGAAAATCTAGAAGAAATAATGATTTGTCTTTGTTAGAAATATAGCTTGGTCCAATTTGTTGTATATTCTAACAAAGTGCAGATTGGATTTTAACCTATTTAAAACATGTCATCAAAATTCTAAAATTAATCTTAATCAGGAAAAATTACTAATGATGTTCCATAAATTATTTTTTTATTTTTTTCAAAAAGATTCGAATTAGCTAGTTTTTCTCTTCTTTTTTTCGGTTGAATTTTGAATTTTAAAGAGTTGAAATTGAAGATAAGCTATGTTTCAAAATTTAATTGTCATTTTTTTCGTGTTTTCTCCTCTTTTAAAGGCCTACTGAAACCCACTACTACCGACCACGCAGTCTGATAGTTTATATATCAATGATGAAATCTTAACATTATAACACATGCCAATACGGCCGGGTTAACTTATAAAGTGACATTTTAAATTTGCCGCTAAACTTCCGGTTCGAAACGCCTCTGAGGATGACGTATGCGCGTGACGTAGCCCGACGAACACGGGTATGCCTTCCACATTGAAGCCGATACGAAAACGCTCTGTTTTCATTTCATAATTCCACAGTATTCTGGACATCTGTGTTCGTGAATCTGTTTCAATCATGTTCATTGCATTATGGAGAAGGAAGCCAAGCAAGCAAAGAAGAAAGTTGTCGGTGCGAAATGGACGTATTTTTCGAACGTAGTCAGCCACAACAGTACACAGCCGGCGCTTCTTTGTTTACATTCCCGAAAGATGCAGTCAAGATGGAAGAACTCGGATAACAGAGACTCTAACCAGGAGGACTTTTGATTTGGATACACAGACGCCTGTAGAGAACTGGGACAACACAGACTCTTACCAGGATTACTTTGATTTGGATGACAAAGACGCAGACGTGCTACTGTGAGTATGCAGCTTTGGCTTTTTTTTGCGTATGTACGTAACTTTTTTAAAATATATAAGCTTTATGAACCTTGGGTTAGGTGAACGGTCTTTTGGGCTGAGTGATTGTGTGTGTTGATCATGTGTTTGAATTGTATTGGCGTGTTCTATGGAGCTAGGAGCTAGCAGAGGAGCTAGGAGCTAGCATAACACGTACCGTACCGTAAGTGCGCGTCACGTACGTAACTTTTTAAAAATATATAAGCTTTATGAACCTTGGGTTAGGTGAACGGTCTTTTGGGCTGAGTGATTGTGTGTGTTGATCGGGTGTTTGAATTGTATTGGCGTGTTCTATGGAGCTAGGAGCTAGCAGAGGAGCTAGGAGCTAGCATAACAAACACGCAGGTGTTATTATGCAGGATTAATTTGTGGCATATTAAATATAAGCCTGGTTGTGTTGTGGCTAATAGAGTATATATATGTCTTGTGTTTATTTACTGTTGTAGTCATTCCCAGCTGAATATCAGGTACCGTGAGTATGCAGCCTTGGCTGCTAAACATTCGATAACTTGACCGTATGTGCGCGTCACGTACGTAACTTTTTAAAAATATATAAGCTTTATGAACCTTGGGTTAGGTAAACGGTCTTTTGGGCTGAGTGATTGTGTGTGTTGATCAGGTGTTTGAATTGTATTGGCGTGTTCTATGGAGCTAGGAGCTAGCAGAGGAGCTAGGAGCTAGCATAACAAACACGCAGGTGTTTTTATGCAGGATTAATTTGTGGCATATTAAATATAAGCCTGGTTGTGTTGTGGCTAATAGAGTATATATATGTCTTGTGTTTATTTACTGTTGTAGTCATTCCCAGCTGAATATCAGGTCACCCTCGGCTCTCACAGCATCTTCCCTATCTGAATAGCTTCAACTCCCCACTAGTCCTTCACTTGCACTTTACTCATCCACAAATCTTTCATCCTCGCTCAAATTAATGGGGAAATTGTCGCTTTCTCGGTCCGAATCTCTCTCACTTCATGCGGCCATCATTGTAAACAATAGGGAACTTTGCGTATATGTTCAACTGACTACGTCACGCTACTTCCGGTAGGTGCAAGCCTTTTTTTTATCAGATACCAAAAGTTGCAATCTTTATCGTCGTTGTTCTATACTAAATCCTTTCAGCAAAAATATGGCAATATCGCGAAATGATCAAGTATGACACATAGAATAGATCTGCTATCCCCGTTTAAATAAAAAAAATTCATTTCAGTAGGCCTTTAAACTGTTCAATTAAGCGTAAATATAATTAATTATTAATAATAACATAGAGTTAAAGGTAAATTGAGCAAATTGGCTATTTCTGGCAATTTATTGAAGTGTGTATCAAACTGGTAGCCCTTCGCATTAATCACTACCCAAGAAGTAGCTCTTGGTTTCAAAAAGGTTGGTGACCCCTGGTCTGGATGGTTCACTTCCCCTTTGGTCCGGATGACACGATGTCGAATATTTCCAAAAACAATTTGAAATGTGGACTCGTCAGACCGCAGAACACTTTTCCACTTTGCATGAGTCCATCTTAGATGATCTCGGGCCCATAGAAGCCGGTGGCGTTTCTGGGTGTTGTTGATAAATGGCTTTCGCTTTGCATAGTTGAGCTTTAACTTGCACTTACAGATGTAGCGACCAACTGTAGTTACTGACAGTGGTTTTCTGAAGTGTTCCTGAACCCATGTGGTGATATCCTTTAGAGATTGATGTCGTTTTTTGATACAGTGCCGTCTGAGGGATGGAAGGTCACGGTCATTCAATGTTGGTTTCCGGCCATGCCGCTTACGTACATTCTCTGAACCTTTTGATGATATTATGGAGCGTAGATGTTGAAATCCCTAAATTTCTTGCAATTGCACTTTGGGAAACGTTGTTCTTAAACTGTTTGACTACTTGCCCACGCAGTTGTGGACAAAGTGGTGACCCTCGCCCCATCCTTTCTTGTGAAAAACTGAGCATTTTTTTGGGAAGCTGCTTTTATACCCAATCATGGCACCCACCTGTTCCCAATTAGCCTGCACACCTGTGGGATGTTCCAAATAAGTCTTTGATGAGCATTCCTCAACTTTATCAGTCTTTTTTGCCACCTTTCCCAACTTCTTTGTCACGTGTTGCTGCCATCAAATTCTAAAGTTAATGATTATTTGCAACAAAAAAAAAAGTTTATGAGTTTGAACATCAAATATGTTGTCTTTGTAGCATATTCAACTGAATATGGCTTGAAAAGGACTTGCAAATCATTGTATTCCGTTTATATTTACATCTAACACCATTTCCCAACTCATATGGAAACGGGGGTTTGTAGGATTTTTGCCTCACATTTTTCCAGTCCATCCTTAAAAACAGCAACACAAGTGTATCAGAGAGGACATTTGACTCGCATTTTTGCTGCAGATGACTAAAAAGAGCACAGTCCTGCTTACCAAATCCCAGAGAGCCATCTGTCGGTCGTTCCACCTGGACGTGCCTGACGTGAGCAGCTTCTTCACGTTGCCAAGGACGATGACCTTGCTGGCCTTGTGCGTCTTACACTTGGCCTCCTAAGAAGGGGTCAAGGGTCAACTTTTAATTCATGCAAGGTCATGTGATCCAAAGGAGGAGGCGAGATGATTTAAAGTCGTGTGATGTAAAGTGCGGAGGCCTACTTCCTGTCTCTAGGTCATGTGGTGTCGGGGGGACAGGAAGCGTACCTGCAGCAGGCTTCCCGAGCGCGTCTCCAGGAGTCGCAACTTCCTGTCTTTGCAGGTGGTGGCCATGACGCTGCCGTCCGTGTTGAAGGACATGGACAGGACCACGTCCGTGTGCTGGCTGAGGGTCCGCACGGGGTTCTTGATCACCTGCTCGGGACAGTCCAGGTTCCAGATCATGACCTGAGGACAAGCGTGACCACAGCACAGAAAACGTGACTTATTTACGACTTCATGAAATATTGAAAATACAATAAAAATGTACTTGTTATACACGACGTTTAATTGATTTGAGCAGTACCTATAAAGCACCACCAGGTGACAATAACGGTTTAGTTGAATTATTACGATAGGGCTGGGCAATACGAATGAAAACTGTATCACGATATTAGTGTATGATTATAGTTGATAACGATAAATATTAGAGATGTCTGATAATATCGGCCTGCCTATATATGCGTTAAAATGTAATATCGGAAATTATCGGTATCGTTTTTTTTAATTATCGGTATCGTTTTTTTTGTGTTTTTTTTTTATTTTTATATTAAATCAAGATAAAAAACACAAGATACACTTACAATTAGTGCACCAAACCAAAAAACCTCCCTCCCCCCATTTACACTCATTCACACAAAAGGGTTGTTTCTTTCTGTTATTAATATTCTGCTTCCTACATTATATATCAATACATATCAATACAGTCTGCAAGGGATACAGTCCGTAAGCATTATATATCAATATATATCAATACAGTCTGCAAGGGATACAGTCCGTAAGCATTATATATCAATACAGTCTGCAAGGGATACAGTCCGTAAGCACACATGATTGTGCGTGCTGCTGCTCCACTAATAGTACTAACCTTTAACACTTCATTTTACTCATTTTCATTCATTACTAGTTTCTATGTAACTGTTTTTATATTGTTGTACTTACTTTTTTATTCAAGAAAATGTTTTTAATTTATTTATCTTATTTTACTAATTTTATTAAAAATTACCTTATTTTCACCATACCTGGTTGTCCAAATTAGGCATAATAATGTGTTAATTCCACGACTGCATATATCGGTTGATATCGGTATCGGTAATTAAAGAGTTGGACAATATCGGAATATCGGATATCGGCAAAAAGCCATTATCGGACATCCCTAATAAATATGGATATTTTGTATGACCTTTGAAAAATATTAACTTTTTTTTCAAATGTAATCTTCTGATTATAAACCCCTCAACTATCAAGGCAGAAAGGACACAAAATGTCAACAGAACTATGGAAAACAATGTCAACAACATTCTAAAATCACATTGAAGTCTTAATAATAACCTGTTAAAAAAGGTCTGGGCAATTATTTTGACTCGGAGGGCCAAATTTGGAGAAAAAATGTGTCTGGGGGCCGGTATATCTTTCTATCTATGTATACATATATACTATGTGTATATATATATATATATATATATATATATATATATATATATATATATATATATATATATATATATATATATATATATATATATATATATATATATATATATATATATATATATATATATATATATATATATATATATATATATATATATATATATATATATATATATATATATATTTAATTTATTTATCTAATTTTACAAATTTTTTAAAAAAGTACGTTATCTTCACCATACCTGGTTGTCCAAATTAGGCATAATAATGTGTTAATTCCACAACTGCATATATCGGTTGATATCGGTATCGGTTGATATCGGTATCGGTAATTAAAGAGTTGGACAATATCGGAATATCGGATATCGGCAAAAAGCCATTATCGGACATCCCTAATATATATACATATATATACTGTATATATACATATATACATGTATATATATACAAACCCCGTTTCCATATGAGTTGGGAAATGGTGTTAGATGTAAATATAAACGGAATACAATGATTTGCAAATCCTTTTCAAAACCATATTCAGTTGAATATGCTACAAAGACAACATATTTGATGTTCAAACTGATAAACATTTTTTTTTGTTGCAAATAATCATTAACTTTAGAATTTGATGGCAGCAACACGTGACAAAGAAGTTGGGAAAGGTGGCAAAAAAGACTGATAAAGTTGAGGAATGCTCATCAAGCACTTATTTGGAACATCCCACAGGTGAACAGGCTAATTGGGAACAGGTGGGTGCCATGATTGGGTATAAAAGCAGCTTCCATGGAATGCTCAGTCATTCACAAACAAGGATGGGGCGAGGGTCACCACTTTGTCAAAAAATGCGTGAGCAAATTGTTGAACAGTTTAAGAACAACCTTTCTCAAGCAGCTATTGCAAGGAATTTAGGGATTTCACCATCTACGCTCCGTAATATCATCAAAGAGTTCAGAGAATCTGGAGAAATCACTGCACGTAAGCAGCTAAGCCCGTGACCTCCCATCCCTCAGGCTGTACTGCATCAACAAGCCACATCAGTGTGTAAAGGATATCACCACATGGGCTCAGGAACACTTCAGAAACCCACTGTCAGTAACTACAGTTAGTCGCTACATCTGTAAGTGCAAGTTAAAACTCTCCTACGCAAGGCGAAAACCGTTTATCAACAACACCCAGAAACGCCGTCGGCTTCGCTGGGCCCGAGCTCATCTAAGATGGACTGATGCAAAGTGGAAAAGTGTTCTGTGGTCTGACGAGTCCACATTTCAAATTGTTTTTGGAAACTGTGGACGTCGTGTCCTCCGGACCAAAGAGGAAAAGAACCATCCGGATTGTTCTAGGCGCAAAGTGTAAAAGCCAGCATGTGTGATGGTATGGGGGTGTATTAGTGCCCAAGACATGGGTAACTTACACATCTGTGAAGGCGCCATTAATGCTGAAAGGTACATACAGGTTTTGGAGCAACATATGTTGCCATCCAAGCAACGTTACCATGGACGCCCCTGCTTATTTCAGCAAGACAATGCCAAGCCACGTGTTACATCGACGTGGCTTCATAGTAAAAGAGTGCGGGTACTAGACTGGCCTGCCTGTAGTCCAGACCTGTCTCCCATTGAAAATGTGTGAAGCCTAAAATAGCAGAAGGGAGACCCCCGGACTGTTGAACAACTTAAGCTGTACATCAAGCAAGAATGGGAAAGAATTCCACCTGAGAAGCTTCAAAAATGTGTCTCCTCAGTTCCCAAACCTTTACTGAGTGTTGTTAAAAGGAAAGGCCATGTAACACAGTGGTGAACATGCCCTTTCCCAACTACTTTGGCACGTGTTGCAGCCATGAAATTCTAAGTTAATCATTATTTGCAAAAAAGGGCCCAGTTATATAAGCAGTTATATAGTTCTGAGTGTAAACAATGGTAGTAATCACAACAAGTAATCCTGTATGGTAATCATAGTAATCAAGTGTGTTAAAACAGGTTCATCAAATGGGGAATATGTGTATTATCCTAGTAGGAGAAAATAAAAATACTTAGGACTAAAAGAGGGGAAAGAAAAGGCATAGCAACGTGACTAGAGTCATGTTGTCGTGGCCAAGAAAAGAGGAAGTAAGAAAGGAGGAAGTCAGGGAAAACGGGGCTTAGAGACAGATGGTCAGTAAGAAACGGGAAGTTGGGTAAGAATCTGGAACGTTCCAGAATCTTCCAGTCAAAGGGTAGCAACAAGTGTACTGTAACCAATGTATTGTTGAGAATAATGTGATGCATTATAACCCCATAGCAGGGAGAAAGGTGGTCGGCTTAGAGAAGTATCCACCCAGAAACAAAGGGTATATAGGGATGTAGAATTCACTATTATACGGGATTTCCTACTTCTACGTGGCATCGAATGGACTACACAGAGGACTCTTGACCTGCTTGGACTAAAATAACTTTTCCAGCTCTCCAAGAAGGACCTGATTCGACAAACAAGAGACTTTTGTCCATTCTGATCTCCCCCTGCGACAAAAGCAAAAGAGGAACAGAACTTCCGTGTCTACCAGAGGAACAAAGGTGTGGGCCACTCATGACCGACGCCACTTCTCCTGCTGACTCCTCTCTTCTGCTGACGCAGCCCAAGCCTGGATGTGATCACCCGGCCCGGTGATCTATCCGGCTTCTTACACATTTCAGAGACACTTTTTCAGACATTTTCGGTTTTCCCCCTTTTAGGATTGTTTCAGTTTTCCCCATTTTGGGACCGTTTTCGTGTTTTCCCCTTTTTGGGACCGCGTTCTTGTTTTCCCCATTTTGAGACCGTTTTCGTGTTTTCCCCTTTTTGGGACCGCGTTCGTGTTTTCCCCTTTTTGGGACCGCGTCCGTGTTTTCCCCTTTTTGGGACCGCGTTCGTGTTTTCCCCTTTTTGGGACCGTTTAGATCAGGGGTCACCAACGCGGTGCCCGCGGGCACCAGGTAGCCCGTAAGGACCAGATGAGTAGCCCGCTGGCCTGTTCTAAAAATAGCTCAAATAGCAGCACTTACCAGTGAGCTGCCTCTATTTTTTAAATTGTATTTATTTACTAGCAAGCTGGTCTCGCTTTGCCTGACATTTTTAATTCTAAGAGAGACAAAACTCAAATAGAATTTGAAAATCCAAGAAAATATTTTAAAGACTTGGTCTTCACTTGTTTAAATAAATTAATTAATTTTTTTACTTTGCTTCTTATAACTTTCAGAAAGACAATTTTAGAGAAAATATACAACCTTAAAAATTATTTTAGGATTTTTAAACACATATACCTTTTTACCTTTTAAATTCCTTCCTCTTCTTTCCTGACAATTTAAATCAATGTTCAAGTAAATTTATTTTTTTTATTGTAAAGAATAATAAACACATTTTAATGTAATTCTTCATTTTAGCTTCTGTTTTTTCGAGGAAGAATATTTGTGAAATATTTCTTCAAACTTATTATGATTAAAATTCAAAAAAATTATTCTGGCAAATCTAGAAAATCTGTAGAATCAAATTTAAATCTTATTTCAAAGTCTTTTGAATTTCTTTTAAAATTTTTGTTCTGGAAAATCTAGAAGAAATAATGATTTGTCTTTTTTAGAAATATAGCTTGGTCCAATTTGTTATATATTCTAACAAAGTGTAAATTGGATTTTAACCCAGTTAAAATGTGTCATCAAAATTCAAAAATGAATCTTAATCAGGAAA
>NC_084752.1:3743957-3766457 GCF_033978785.1 Entelurus aequoreus
GTGGTATTACTGATTACGAGCGCTTTGGTCTGACTATGGTCCGTTTATAAAATAAAATAAAAAACGGCTGAGGTGACTTTTCTGTTTTTTTTATCCACAATTTTGTCGCTCTCCGCAGCCCTCATTTTTACTTTGTCTTCATGCAAAGAATCAACCGCGAGACAACATGGCGCAACCAAACATGATAGTCAATACCGTTACCTGATTGCCTTTGTTCATGCAACCAACCTTGATTCGCAACTTCCGTTTTTTTCCGACAAAGAGGGAAAAAAATGATTGAAATTTTCTATGTAATGCATTTTTGACTTATATCGATTACGTGTCGATCGCGATATACTGATATCATTTTATCGCCAAGCCCTATCTTGTCATCTTTTTATCATGACAGATGGGAACAGTTGGACCCGGGAACATATCATTATTCCTATGGAAGGTTTACCTTGTAGTCGTACGCCGTGCTGAAGAGGATGTTGTTGGCGGTGGGGTGCCACTCAACCAGGCCCACCCTGCGACTGTGACCCTGGAGCTCCTTCCAAGGCACGGTCAGGTTCTTCCGTACGCCGTGAGGGGGGATCTCCCACACCTTCACCTGCATGGAGGTCTTCCGTTATCTACTCTTTTTTTGCACATTTGCATACTAATGGAGCACATTAAGAAGTAAATGCGTTTACGGAAATTATTTCATTTAAATGTGAAATATAGTTTAGAGTCATTTTTAGTCTAATTATTTTTGTCTTATGAATTTGGATTTTGATGGAGAGTTAAAAAAAAAAAAAAAAAGAAGAAAAAAAAGGCTATGAACACATTTTTTGGAAATAATGGCTTAACTGGATAATTAAAAACATTTTTTTAAAATAAAATAGGGCTAACCTTGCCTGCATAATTGTTAAACATTTTTATATTAAATTTGTATTTCATTTTCATATTTTACCTTTCAATAAAATAATTTAATTTCCTGGTATATATACATTTTTAAAATAAATGTTTAAATAAATATTTAAAATCAAATATATTATGAAATTATGCAATTATTATTAAAATTAAATATCAAATATTTGACTTTTATTCAATTAGATTTCAATACATTATTTTTAATAGACTGAATATATTTTAACTAATTGCTAGATTTAAAACATAAAAAATAAAAAATGGCTAAAATGAAATGTGTTGATAATAATTAATCTAACTCATTTTCATACTAATGGAGCACATGAAGAAGTAAATTCATTTACGGAAATTATTTCATTTAAATGTGAAATATAGTTTATCGTCATTTTTAGTCTAATTATTTTTGTCTTATGAATTTGGATTTTGATGGAGAGTTAAAAAAAAAGAGAAAAAAAGTCTATGAACAAAATTTATTGAAATAATGGCTAAATAACTGGATAATTAAAAAAAAATGTTTTTAATCAAATAGGGCTAACCTTGCCTACATAATTGTTAAACATTTTTATAATAAAATTTTATTTAACTTTCATATTTTACACTTCAATAAAATAATTTAATTTCCTAGTACATATACATTTTTAAAATAAATGTTTAAATAAATATTTAAAATTAAAAATATTATGAAATCATGCAATTATTATTAAAATTAAATATCAAATATTTGACTTTTATTCAATTAGATTTCAATACATTATTTTTAATAGGCTGAATATATTTTAATGAATTGCTAGATTTAAAACAGAAAAAATAAAAAATGGCTAAAATTAAATGTGTTAATAATAATTAATCTAACTCATTTGCATACTAATGGAGCACATTAAGAAGTAAATGCGTTTACGGAAATTATTTCATTTAAATGTGAAATATAGTTTAGAGTCATTTTTAGTCTAATTATTTTTGTCTTATGAATTTGGATTTTGATGGAGAGTTAAAAAAAAAAAGAAGAAAAAAAAGGCTATGAACACATTTTTTTGAAATAATGGCTTAACTGGATAATTAAAAACATTTTTTAAAAATAAAATAGGGCTAACCTTGCCTGCATAATTGTTAAACATTTTTATATTAAATTTGTATTTCATTTTCATATTTTACCTTTCAATAAAATAATTTAATTTCCTGGTATATATACATTTTTAAAATAAATGCTTAAATAAATATTTAAAATTAAATATATTATGAAATTATGCAATTATTATTAAAATTAAATATCAAATATTTGACTTTTATTCAATTAGATTTCAATACATTATTTTTAATAGACTGAATATATTTTAACTAATTGCTAGATTTAAAACATAAAAAATAAAAAATGGCTAAAATGAAATGTGTTAATAATAATTAATCTAAGTCATTTGCATACTAATGGAGCACATGAAGAAGTAAATGCATTTACGGAAATTATTTCATTTAAATGTGAAATATAGTTTGTCGTCATTTTTAGTCTAATTATTTTTGTCTTATGAATTTGGATTTTGATGGAGAGTTAAAAAAAAAATAGAAAAAAGTCTATGAACAAAATTTATTGAAATAATGGCTAAATAACTGGATAATTTAAAAAAAAATGTTTTTAATAAAATAGGGCTAACCTTGCCTACATAATTGTTAAACATTTTTATATTAAAATTGTATTTCATTTTCATATTTTAACTTTCAAGAAAATTATTTCATTACCTAGTACATATACATTTTTAAAATAAATGTTTAAATAAATATTTAAAATTAAAAATATTATGAAATTATGCTATTATTAAAATTAAATATCAAATATTTGACTTTTATTCAATTAGATTTCAATACATTATTTTTAATAGACTGAATATATTTTAACTAACTGCTAGATTTAAAACATAAAAAATGGCTAAAATGAAATGTGTTAATAATAATTAATCCAACTCATTTGCATACTAATGGAGCACATGAAGAAGTAAATGCATTTACGGAAATTATTTAATTTAAATGTGAAATATAGTTTATCGTCATTTTTAGTCCAATTATTTTTGTCTTATGAATTTGGATTTTGATGGAGAGTTAAAAAAAAAAAAGAGAAAAAAAGGCTATGAACAAAATTTATTGAAATAATGGCTAAATAACTGGATAATTTAAAAAAAAGTTTTTAATAAAATAGGGCTAACCTTGCCTACATAATTGTTAAACATTTTTATATTAAAATTGTATTTAATTTTCATATTTTACATTTCAATAAAATAATTTCATTTCCTAGTACATATACATTTTTAAAATAAATGTTTAAATAAATATTTAAAATTAAAAATATGAAATCATGCTATTATTATTAAAATTAAATATCAAATATTTGACTTTTATTCAATTAGATTTCAATACATTATTTTTAATAGACTGAATATATTTTAACTAATTGCTAGATTTAAAACATAAAAAATAAAAAATGGCTAAAATGAAATGTGTTAATAATAATTAATCCAACTCATTTGCATACTAATGGAGCACATGAAGAAGTAAATGCATTTACGGAAATTATTTCATTTAAATGTGAAATATAGTTTATCGTCATTTTTAGTCTAATTATTTTTGTCTTATGAATTTGGATTTTGATGGAGAGTTAAAAAAAAAAAAAGAGAAAAAAAGGCTATGAACAAAATTTATTGAAATAATGGCTAAATAACTGGATAATTTTAAAAAAATGTTTTTAATAAAATAGGGCTAACCTTGCCTACATAATTGTTAAACATTTTTATATTAAAATTTTATTTAATTTTCATATTTTACATTTCAATAAAATAATTTCATTTCCTAGTACATATACATTTTTAAAATAAATGTTTGAATAAATATTTAAAATTTAAAATATGAAATTGTGCTATTATTATTAAAATTAAATATCAAATATTTGACTTTTATTCAATTAGATTTCAATACATTATTTTTAATAGACTGAATATATTTTAACTAATTGCTAGATTTAAAACATAAAAAATAAAAAATGGCTAAAATGAAATGTGTTAATAATAATTAATCCAACTCATTTGCATACTAATGGAGCACATGAAGAAGTAAATGCATTTACGGAAATTATTTCATTTAAATGTGAAATATAGTTTATCGTCATTTTTAGTCTAATTATTTTTGTCTTATGAATTTGGATTTTGATGGAGAGTTAAAAAAAAAGAAGAAAAAAAGTCTATGAACAATTTTTTTTGAAATAATGGCTAAATAACTGGATAATTAAAAAAAAAAATGTTTTAATAAAATAGGGCTAACCTTGCCTACATAATTGTTAAACATTTCTTTATTACATTTGTATTTCATTTTCATATTTTACATTTCAATAAAATTATTTCATTTCCTAGTACATATACATTTTTAAAATAAATGTTTAAATAAATATTTAAAATTAAAAATATTATGAAATTATGCTATTATTATTCAAATTAAATATAAAATATTTGACTTTTATTCAATTATATTTCAATACATTATTTTTAATAGACTGAATATATTTTAACTAATTGCTAGATTTAAAACATAAAAAATAAAAAATGGCTAAAATGAAATGTGTTAATAATAATTAATCTAAGTCATTTGCATACTAATGGAGCACATGAAGAAGTAAATGCATTTACGGAAATTATTTCATTTAAATGTGAAATATAGTTTATCGTCATTTTTAGTCTAATTATTTTTGTCTTATGAATTTTGATTTTGATGGAGAGTTAAAAAAAAAGAGAAAAAAGTCTATGAACAAAATTTATTGAAATAATGGCTAAATAACTGGATAATTAAAAAAAAAAGGTTTTAATAAAATAGGGCTAACCTTGCCTACATAATTGTTAAACATTTTTATATTAAAATTGTATTTAATTTTCATATTTTACATTTCAATAAAATAATTTCATTTCCTAGTACATATACATTTTTAAAATAAATGTTTAAATAAATATTTAAAATTAAAAATATTATGAAATCATGCTATTATTATTAAAATTAAATAACAAATATTTGACTTTTATTCAATTAGATTTCAATACATTATTTTTAATAGACTGAATATATTTTAACTAATTGCTAGATTTAAAACATAAAAAATAAAAAATGGCTAAAATGAAATGTGTTAATAATAATTAATCTAACTCATTTGCATACTAAAGGAGCACATGAAGAAGTAAATGCATTTACGGAAATTATTTCATTTAAATGTGAAATAGAGTTTATAGTCATTTTTAGTCTAATTATTTTTGTCTTATGAATTTGGATTTTGATGGAGAGTTAAAAAAAAAGAGAAAAAAGTCTATGAACAAAATGTATTGAAATAATGGCTAAATAACTGGATAATTAAAAAAAAAAGGTTTTAATAAAATAGGGCTAACCTTGCCTACATAATTGTTAAACATTTTTATATTAAAATTGTATTTAATTTTCATATTTTACATTTCAATAAAATAATTTCATTTCCTAGTACATATACATTTTTAAAATAAATGTTTAAATAAATATTTAAAATTAAAAATATGAAATCATGCTATTATTATTAAAATTAAATAACAAATATTTGACTTTTATTCAATTAGATTTCAATACATTATTTTTAATAGACTGAATATATTTTAACTAATTGCTAGATTTAAAACATAAAAAATAAAAAATGGCTCAAATTAAATGTGTTAATAATAATTAATCTAAGTAATTTACATACTAATGGAGCACATTAAGAAGTAAATGCATTTACGGAAATTATTTCATTTAAATGTGAAATAGAGTTTATAGTCATTTTTAGTCTAATTATTTTTGTCTTATGAATTTGGATTTTGATGGAGAGTTAAAAAAAAAAGAGAGAAAAAGGCTATGAACAAAATTTATTGAAATAATGGCTAAATAACTGGATAATAAAAAAAAATGTTTTTAATAAAATAGGGCTAACCTTGCCTACATAATTGCTAAACATTTTTATATTAAAATTGTATTTCATTTTCATATTTTAACTTTCAAGAAAATTATTTCATTACCTAGTACATATACATTTTTAAAATAAATGTTTAAATAAATATTTAAAATTAAAAATATTATGAAATTATGCAATTATTATTATTATTCAAATTAAATATCAAATATTTGACTTTTATTCAATTAGATTTCAATACATTATTTTTAATAGACTGAATATATTTTAATGAATTGCTAGATTTAAAACAGAAAAAATAAAAAATGGCTCAAATTAAATGTGTTAATAATAATTAATCTAAGTCATTTGCATACTAATGGAGCACATTAAGAAGTACATGCATTTACGGAAATTATTTCATTTAAATGTGAAATAGAGTTTATAGTCATTTTTAGTCTAATTATTTTTGTCTTATGAATTTGAATTTTAAAAAAAGATAGGAAAAAAAAGTCTATGAACAAAATTTATTGAAATAATGGCTAAATAACTGGATAATTTAAAAAATATATATTTTAATAAAATAGGGCAAACCTTGCCTACATAATTGTTAAACATTTTTATATTAAAATGGTATTTAATTTTCATATTTTACCTTTCTATAAAATAATTACATTTCCTAGTACATATACATTTTTAAAATACATTTTTAAATAAATATTTAAAATTAAATATATTATGAAATTATGCAATTATTATTATTATTATTAAAATTAAATATCAAATATTTGCCTTTTATTCAATTAGATTTCAATACATTATTTTTAATAGACTGAATATATTTATATGAATTGCAAGATTTAAAACAGAAAAAAAAAATGGCTCAAATGAAATGTGTTAATAATAATTAATCTAAGTCATTTGCATACTAATGGAGCACATGAAGAAGTAAATGCATTTACGGAAATTATTTCATTTAAATGTGAAATAGAGTTTATAGTCATTTTTAGTCTAATTATTTTTGTCTTATGAATTTGGATTTTGATGGAGAGTTTAAAAAAAAGAGAAAAAAAGGCTATGAACAAAATTTATTGAAATAATGGCTAAATAACTGGATAATTAAAAAAAAATGTTTTTAATAAAATAGGGCTAACCTTGCCTACATAATTGTTAAACATTTTTATATTAAAATTGTATTTAATTTTCATATTTTACATTTCAATAAAATAATTTCATTTCCTAGTACATATACATTTTTAAAATAAATGTTTAAATAAATATTTAAAATTAAAAATATTATGAAATTATGCTATTATTATACGGTGACAGCCAAAATATCTACTAACGTTACTTACCGCCATGTGCTTCCTCAAATTTGACGTTGAGTTCATGTAAGCTTAAGCTTGTTGTTTGCCGCTGAAACTTTATGTTCAGTTAATCATGTGACCGCCTGGCTGTGTTTGATTGGTGAAACGGAGTCAAACGTCACCAGTGACTGCATTTGATTGGTGAAACGCAGGCATGCTACTTTGAAGGTCTGTCTGACAAACCAAAACAAACAAAGCGTGCATTAACAGATCGATAAAAATCGGTAGCGAGTAGCGAGCTGAATGTAGATAAATGGAGCGGAGTAAAAGTAGCGTTTCTTCTCTATAAATATACTCAAGTAAAAGTAAAAGTATGTTGCATTAAAACTACTCTTAGAAGTACAATTTATCCCAAAAGTTACTCAAGTAGATGTAACGGAGTAAATGTAGCGCGTTACTACCCACCTCTGCAACCAAACTTGTGATTTACATATCTGAGGTGTTCTTCAAGGCACCCCTTTAAGTCCTCTCCTTTTTTCGGCAGTTGCATATGTTTTTCATAATGTGATTTATTTAACTGAGGTGTTGCTATAGTTTGTTTACTTCAGATGCAGTCAGTCGTTTTTTAAACGTCTTTAGTTATACTAGTGGTGTTCCTCACGGTTCTATTTTAGGTCCTCTGTTTTTTTTTACCATTTGGGCTATTCAACTGGAATTCAGTCCAAAAAAAAGTGGTGAGAGAATCACATTTTTTTCAGCAGATTCTTAAAAGCACTGGAGTGGTGTCATAGAGAGGATCTTTAACTATTTTTTAAAACATTTTTTGGCAGAAGGTCCCTAAAAACAGCAGAGCACTTCTGTAAGTCTGACACAATAAATAGAATAAAATCACACGTCCACTGTAGAGGACGCAGGTTCTTCAGAATATACGCAATAATATAATAATAGTAAAGGGAGAAGTTTGGCTCCTTCACTGCAAAAACTGAAATCCAAGTAAGATTAAATATCTCAAATAAGGGTGATATTTGCTTATTTTCTGTCTAATAACATAATTTTTGTCACTAAGCAGATTTTATGTTAGAGTGTTTTACTTGTTTTAAGTGTTTTGCTCCTAAATGATGTCAGTAAGATATTACAGCTTGTTGCTGAGATTTGATGAGCTATATTGAGTAAAACTTGCTTGAAACTAGAATATCAACTGTTGTGTCATCAACACTCACAAGTAGAAAACTACTTTTTTAAAGTCATCATTTCTTATTTCAAGCATGAAAAAAAAAATCATGACTTTGACACAATTGTGTCTCATAATTAAAACAGATGACAGCCAAATGGACTTTGCTGTTTTATTTTCAATGAAACAATAGAAAATAGGTACTCATATAGTAGTACAGTTGGCACAGTACAGTAAACTGACAGTTAATATTTAAACATTTACATTTCAAACAATTTTGAACAGAAATAGTTCATGCACATTCAGATGAATTCCTCAAAATTACAATTACAAAAATTTGGGCCGGGCTGTATATATGCGCACTAATTGACTGAAAGAGCACGCACTTGGCGCGATGATGTCATGTTATCCATGGAAAAATGCATTTTTAGACCATATGATTTGCCTGAGCGGCTAGGAGACCCCGAGAGTAACAAGCGCTTGCCTTGTTGCCTTTCCATTAAGAACAATAAATTAGTTTTTAGTATAAGTTTGCTGGTTTGAAGAAATGTAATGCCGAGCGCATATCATTATGTCAAGATAATGGCACTAGCATTTACTTCATTTAAGAATATTTTTCAACATATTGAGCAAAAAGGTCTCTTTTTTTACTACCAAAAAAGTGCACTTGTTATGAGTGAGAATATACTTATTTTAAGGTATTTTTGGGTTCATTGAGGTTAGCTAATTTTACTTGTTTTGGGAAGTCTTGACGAGCCAAATTTTCTTGTTCTATTGGCAGATAATTTTGCTTAGTTCAAATAAAATACCCCTAATTTTTTTATTTTTTTCTTGTTTTTGAACACTGACTTTTTGCAGTGTTGGCCCCCAAAACAATTCAGTAGAATATCTTTAGTATAACTTGAGAAAGAAAATGTCATATTTGTGTAATAGCGCTGCATGCTACAACGCTGACATCATTTCAGAGGCAAATGTGATTTACAGTATTCTCAACTACCAGCACAGTGCTGAGGAATGTGTGGAATGACTCCTAGTTCCTCTTTAAACCCATAGCGAGGCCAGAAAATGATCTTACCACTACTCCCATGTACTTATCAGTAAACCTACTTTGTGCACATGTGTGTGTGTGTGTGTGTGTGTGTGTGTGTGTGTGTTTGTTAATACAAACCGTGGTGTCTTCCGAGCAGGAGGCGATGCAGTAGTCGTTGAAGGGATTCCATTTGATGTCTAACACGTTGCCTCTGTGGCCCGTCACTCGAGGGTGGTGAGGGTCAACTTTACCCGTCTGATGGAGGAAACAAAAATAAAAATAACAACAAAATATTCATTTAAAATTCAGAATATTTGTACAGTTGATATTTGGAGACAGATAATTTTTCTAAATATTTGTTTTTCATATATATTATTGAATAGTCGAACTATTTATTAAAACTGTCTTATTCTTGATAAAAAATATAATGGACACATGATTTATAGCGGTGAAAACAGACAATAGTAATAATGATAATGTGTTGTTTTTTTTACTACTTTTTGCTATTATCATTAAATAATTTTTTGGTATTTAAAAAAAAAAACATATAAATGACCTAATAAAAATAATATAATATTACATTTTTTAAATTTAATAAAAAAATATTTTTTAATCATTACTATAACAACAAAATATGTATATATGATTATTATTATTGTTGGTATTATTATTACAATTGTGAGATATTTTATAATAATTATTATTATAATTACCAATAAAACTTGTTATTAAAACAACCAAAGGTTTAAAAATAATTATATTAAGTGTAAAAAATTAAGGAAAAATGTTAAGTAAATAAAATAATTTTTTAAAAAAATACACAAACATTTGAAAAAAATTATAATCCAAATAAATCACTTAAATCAGAGATTCTTAACCTTTTTGACATCGGGGCCCAACTCTCCCACTTCAGAGGGGCCGGGAGCCCACTCAAATATTAACACTGAATTAGTCATTTTACTCTTGATTTTTAAGAATATTCAATAATTATATCAAACCTACTAACCGTCTACAACCTTGTCAAATTATATAAAATCATGTGTTAATCACAAATACTTATTTAAGTAGTAAACAATTATACTGCATAAGAGGGCACTCTGAAATAACTGACAAAAAATGTATTTACATACAATTATTTTGTGCTAAAATAAACTAAATAATATGTTTCTTAAATAGTCAATAGTACAGCTTCACCACTCTAGTCATCATTTTTGCGCTTAAGAGACGTTTCTATGACTTGAGCTCCAGACCTTTTCGGTTTGTTTGATATTGTCTTTGCAGTCTATTCAATTGAATATAAGTTGAAAAGGATTTGCACATAATTGCATTCTGTTTTTATTGACCATTTACACAACGTGCCAACTTCACTGCTTTTGTACATTTGTGTTACATCCTCACATGATGGATGGTCAGGACCAGGAAGGCCCCGCCGCCGGCGCACTCGGTGATGACGGCCAGGAACTGAGGGTTGACGGCGCAGAAGGTGTTGTCCTGGACGCTGCGTGTGATGGGCACGCCGTCAAAGCAGTTCTCCTTGGTGGCGGCTTTTCCAAACACGTGCCGGAACTTGGAGCTGCGGTACTGAGGACGCCATGACATCTGAGAAGCGGGAAAGGGAAGCCAGGTTATTTAGAGCCGTATACGATATGCTCCGCAGTGGTCATAATGTATGCGGCAAAGCAGTGAAACCAAAGATGCTCTATGATGACAAAACATACACGTATACATTTCCTGCCTCCAAACAAGTGGGTGTGGTCTCCTCCTGCAACACTATTACCTCCAGCAAGCAGGTTACATTTTCTGAGCAAACAACTACTGCTACTCACTTGGGGTATAACAGATGGTGCATGTATTTGAAATCCGATTTTTCAGTACGAAAATAAAGCGAAACAAAAATGTTATAAGTACAAATTCACAATGACTACCTTTCCATGCACTTGATTAGTCTGATTTCTCAAAGAGAATCCTGCCTTCTCTGCATCTTGGGGTTCGTCACCAACACCATGTGACAGAGATGGGTGGGAGGGATCACAAAAAGAGGCAAAGCTTTTTTTTTTGGATTCGGCCATCAATGTTAAAGCATTGTTAAGCCTCTCTGCCATCGAAATCTCTGCGGGGTTCGTGTTTGGCTGGAGTATTCTGTCACGTGGTGTTGGTGACGAACCCCAAGATGCAGAGAAGGCAGGATTGGTGCGGGAAACAACCAAAATAAAAGTGCTGACAGGAAATAAAGACAAACACAGAGGGACAAACCTGACATATACCAGTTACTATGGTCATCTAATTAGTTACTATGGTCATCTAATTAGTTACTATGGTAATCTACGTCACAGCAGCTCAGACGAGGCACCAAGCAGTGTGGGTTGGAAGCGTTTCCACAGACGCGGAAGGAGATTTTCACAACAAAGTTCTAAAGCTTAGTGATGTATCAGATTGTAGGTGGGTTTATTTTGTACCCTTCGCGTTCATATTTCACTGTTTGTCGCATTTTTGTTGCGTTTCACTTGATTGTAAAATATGTTGATCGAAAGGGGGTGTGACGTTCATATTCTGTCGATATTCAGTGTTTTATCCTTCATAGAAAATGTAAAATTCCATTACGTTTTTTAAGTTACGTTTTTAGCATTCAATCTGACATTATTGTGAGGTTTTGTATTAGTGTTCCTAAAAATAGATATACCGGCCCCCAGACACATTTTTTTCTCTAAATGTGGCCCCCTGAGTCAAAATAATTGCCCAGGCCTGCTATAATGGGACTATTGGTCACATGGCATGTGCCTCCCGTACACTAGGGGGCGCTTATTTCCTTTTAGCGCGGATATATGTATTGCCTTTACGGTCCACCTATGACGTCACCCCAAAACAAGGCATCTTTCTAGTCTCTAAAGCAGGGGTCACCAACGCGGTGCCCGCGGGCACCAGGTCGCCCGTAAGGACCAGATGAGTAGCCCGCTGGTCAAATAGCAGCACTTACCAGTGAGCTGCCTCTATTTTTTAAATTTTATTTATTTACTAGCAAGCTGGTCTCGCTTTGCTCGACATTTTTAATTCTAAGAGAGACAAAACTCAAATAGAATTTGAAAATCCAAGAAAATATTTTAAAGACTTGGTCTTCACTTGTTTAAATAAATTTATTAATTTTTTTACTTTGCTTCTTATAACTTTCAGAAAGACAATTTTAGAGAAAAAATACAACCTTAAAAATGATTTTAGGATTTTTAAACACATATACCTTTTTACCTTTTAAATTCCTTCCTCTTCTTTCCTGACAATTTAAATCAATGTTCAAGTAAATTTATTTTTTTTATTGTAAAGAATAATAAATCAATTTTGATTTAATTCTTCATTTTAGCTTCTGTTTTTTCGACGATGAATATTTGTGAAATATTTCTTCAAACTTATTATGATTAAAATTCAAAACAATTATTCTGGCAAATCTAGAAAATCTGCAGAATCAATTTTAAATCTTATTTCAAAGTCTTTTGAATTTCTTTTAAAAATTTTGTTCTGGAAAATATAGAAGAAATAATGATTTGTCTTTGTTAGAAATATAGCTTGGTCCAACTTGTTATATATTCTAACAAAGTGTAGATTGGATTTTAACCTATTTAAAACATGTCATCAAAATTCCAAAATTAATCTTAATCAGGAAAAATTACTAATGATGTTCCATAAATAATTTTTTTAAATTAGCTAGTTTTTCTCTTCTTTTTTTCGGTTGAATTTTGAATTTTAAAGAGTCGAAATTGAAGATAAACTATGTTTCAAAATGTAATTGTCATTTTTTTTCGTGTTTTCTCCTCTTTTAAACCGTTCAATTAAGTGTGAATATCATTAATTATTAATAATAACATAGAGTTAAAGGTAAATTGAGCAAATTGGCTATTTCTGGCAATTTATTTAAGTGTGTATCAAACTGGTAGCCCTTCGCATTAATCAGTACCCAAGAAGTAGCTCTTGGTTTCAAAAAGGTTGCTGACCCCTGCTCTAAAGGCTATGCTAATGTTAAATTGCAGACAGCATCAAGAAATGACCTTAGATTGCGCTATGAAAAATAACGCTGCTACTAGAAATGGGGGAAATAATCGTTTTTAGATGCATTGCAATTCGGACATGGGGGACTGAAAAATCTATTATTTATTTATTGTAAATAAAGTAATGCAGACAGTTGTAAAATTTGGCTGACCGCAGCGAGCCACCTCATCTAGAGATCTGACCAGCTCCTTTATTTTAGGGCACTTATGTTCCACTTTTGCACACATTTCCATGAATTTAATACAAAACCCAAAACCAGTTAAGTTTGCACAGAATACAATGATTTGCAAATCATTTCCAACTTATATTCAATTGAATAGACTGCACAGACAAGATATTTAATGTTGGAACTGAAAAACTTAATTTATTTTTGCAAATAATCATTATCTTAGAATTTATTGGCAGCAACACGTTGCAAAAAAGTTGGCACAGGGGCATTTTTACCACTGTGTTACATGGCCTTTCCTTTTAACAACACTCAGTAAGTGTTTGGGAAGTGAGGAGACACATTTTGGAAGTTTTTCAGGTGGAATTCTTTCCCATTCTTCCTTGATGTACAGCTTAAGTTGTTCAACAGTCCGGGGGTCTCCCTTCTGCTATTTTAGGCTTCATAATGCATCACACATTTTCAATGGGAGACAGGTCTGGACTACAGGCAAGCCAGTCTAGTACCAGCACTCTTTTACTACGAAGCCACGCTGTTGTAACACGTGGCTTGGCATTGTCTTGCTGAAATAAGCAGGGGCGTCCATGGTAACGTTGCATGGATGGCAACATATGTTTCTCCAAAAGCTGTATGTACCTTTCAGCATTAATGGTGCCTTCACAGATGTGTAAGTTACCCATGTCTTGGGCACTAATACACCCCCATACCATCAC
Source organism: Entelurus aequoreus (assembly GCF_033978785.1). Taxonomy (NCBI): domain Eukaryota; kingdom Metazoa; phylum Chordata; class Actinopteri; order Syngnathiformes; family Syngnathidae; genus Entelurus; species Entelurus aequoreus. Next base: position 3,758,183 of record NC_084752.1, read on the forward strand.
ACATGCTGCCTTTTACACTTTGTGCCTATAACAATCCGGATGGTTCTTTTCCTCTTTGGTCCGGAGGACACGACGTTTCCAAAAACTATTTGAAATGTGGACTCGTCAGACCACAGAACACTTTTCCACTTTGCATCAGTCCATCTTAGATGAGCTCGGGCCCAGCGAAGCGAATTTCAGATTGTTTTCTTTGCCTTACTTTGGCCAATAATAGAACAAACACATTCTGAAAAACATTACAATAAAAATATAGGGGAAAAAACACCGGCAGCCGTAAAGTTTAGATCCATGAAGGAAAAAAGGAAGTGAATGAATGTTTATAACTGAATAATTTTACATAATAATAATAATAATAGATTTTATTTGTAAAAAGCACTTCACATTGAGCAAACAACCTCAAAGTGCTACAGTGTATTAAAAAAAATAAAAAGGTAATAAAATAAAAAAAATTAAAATAAAAACTAGAACAGCCTAATAGCCAGAAATAGCATGCATAAATCTAAAAAAAGGCTTTTTTAAAAGCATCCACAGTCTGTGGTGCCCTCAGGTGGTCAGGGAGAGCGTCCCACAGACTGGGAGCGGCGGAGAAGAAATCCCTAACATATTCATAAACATTTGTTTTCTTTTGTATTATTTTTCTTTAATGAATAACAGCAGTAACGTTTATGACAACCTTTTTCCAAAACACAATATAGAATGTGAGATATACCGTATTGTTCGGAGTTTAAATCGCTCCGGAGTATAATAAAATGCATAATAAAGAAGGGAAAAAACATATGTAAGTCGCACTGGAGTATAAGTCGCATTTTTGGGGGAAATGTATTTGATAAAAGCCAACAGCAAGAATAGACATTTGAAAGGCAATTTAAAATGTCTAAAGAATAGTGAACAACAGGCTGAATAAGTGTACGTTATATGAGGCATAAATAACCAACTGGTATGTTAACGTAACATATTATGGTAAGAGTCATTCAAATAACTATAACATATAGAACATGCTATACGTTTACCAAACAATCTGTCACTCCTAATCGCTAAATCCCATGAAATCTTATACGTCTAGTCTCTTACATCAATGACATCAATAATATTATTGGATATTTTACGCTAATGTGTTAATAATTTCATACATAAGTCGCTCCCGAGTATAAGTCGCACCCCCGGCCGAACTATGAAAAAAACGGCGACTTATAGTCCGAAAAATACGGTAACAGGATAATGCATACATTTATCATTTGTTTTCAAAACGCTTACAAAAAAGTGGGACCTCAAAAATGTACTGTGGGACCCCATTTTTATGACTTGATGGGGTCCCTGGGACCCCATTTTGAAAATTCCTAGCACCAACACTGATGGGAGTATTGGTACTTGCAAAACAGCAGCAGGCGGCTTTGGCCTGCGGGCCGGTTCTAATACTAATCAAATATCATCCCGGGGGCCATAGATCGTTCATTCGCGGGACGGATCTGGACCGTCGGCCTTGACTTTGACACATAGGCTTTAGATTATGAGCAAAAACTCGTGTTAAGAGTCTCCCCACCAGTAGAGGTGTAATGAATGTCACAGTAAACGCTGTAAGATCCGACCAAGCTAGCATTAGCTTATAGCTAAAAATGGACAAAACTTTGTTTTTTTACAACCGTGGTAAAGAAGAAAGTGAGTGTAAAGAAAGTGCTGGGAAAAACAAACAAATTATATTCATTGGATTAAACAAATAAATCAATAAAAGCAGTATGAACGTATCACTGACATCTTAACATTTATCCATGAAAATATGGAGAAGCTGCTTCTGATGGTGTATTTCAAGGAGAAGCAGCTCAAAGGATATGCCGTCGAAGTCCGCTTTCTGTACATTGTTATTGCATTATTGCATAAAATTAGTAAGTAGTTGTTTGTATATATTATATTGTTTTGATACAAAATGTATTAAATACGAGTTTTTCTTTTTTAAAAGGCAAGTTACACATTGTGCTGTTTGGGATGGGGCCATGCACTGATAAACGTCATTTCATTTCATTTCAATGGGCGACGTTGACTCGAGTTACGGGTTTTTCAAAGTAAGAGCTTTGCCGGTGCCCTCATACAGTGTCATTTTGACCACGCCTGCACCTCGTGGTTCACCAGTTATACCCCAAACCACTAAAAGCAAAACTGCAAACTTCCCAAAACAAGCTGGTGAGACTCCTGCTCACCCTCCCATACAGGACTCACCTAACTCAAGCCCACTTTACCAAATTGGGATGGCTTAGAGTTGAGGAAAGAATACACCAAATTCAAAATACTCTGAGAAACTGTCCCCAAGTACTTGTCACAGGTACTACACCAGAAGGGACTTCCTCAGACCTTGTCGCCCCCAAATTCAAGACTCTCATGGGAAAAAATGCACTCTACGATTTTGCCACCACACGGTGGAATGCACTGACAACAGACCTTAAAATTCCAACTTCCCTACTAAATTTTAAAACTGCCACAAAATCAAGGCTCAGCTCAACCTCGGTGTTTTTCAACCTTTTTTGAGCCAAGGCACATTTTTTGCGTTGAAAAAAAGCGGAGGCACACCACCAGCAGAAATCATTAAAAAACGAAACTCAGTTGACAGTAAAAAGTCGTTGTCGCAATTGTTGGGTATGACTTTAAACCATAAATAACCATGCATCACTATAGCTCTTGTCTCAAAGTAGGTGTACTGTCACCACCTGTCACATCACACCCTGACTTATTTAGACTTTTTTGCTGTTTTCCTGTGTGTAGTGTTTTAGTTCTTGTCTTGCGCTCCTATTTTGGTGGCTTTTTCTCTTTTTTTGGTATTTTCCTGTAGCAGTTTCAGGTCTTCCTTTGAGCAATATTTCCGGCATCTACTTTGTTTTTCTCCCTCTTCGTGGTGACATTGTCGATTGTCATGTCATGTTCGGATGTACATTGTCTTTGCTCCACAGTAAGTCTTTGCTGTCGTCCAGCATTCTGCTTTTGTTTACTTTGTAGCCAGTTCAGTTTTAGTTTCGTTCTGCATAGCCTTCCCTAAGCTTCAATGCCCTTTCTTAGGGGCACTTACCTTTTGTTTATTTTTTGTTTAAGCATTAAATACCTTTTTACCTGCACACTGCCTCCCACTGTATCCGACACCTACAAAGCAACTAGCTACCTGCTGCCACCTACTGATATGGAAGAGTATTACACGGTTACTCTGCCGAGCTCTAGACAGTACAGACACTCAACAACAACACATCATTTGCAGACTATAATTACTGGTTTGCAAAAAAATTTTTTTACCCAAAACAGGTGAAATTAGATCATCTCCCACGGCACACCAGACTGTATCTCACGGCACACCAGTGTGGTTGAAAAACACTGCTCTACCTGATCTGAGCCAAAATTGATCCCCAGCAACTCTTGGAAGCATCAAGCAGGTTTATATGTGGTTATGGTGTATATATATTTATATGTGGTTATAGTGTATATATATTTATATGTGGTTATGGTGTATATATATTTATATGTGGTTATAGTGTATATATATTTATATGTGGTTATAGTGTATATATATTTATATGTGGTTATGGTGTATATATATTTATATGTGGTTATAGTGTATATATATATATATGTGGTTATAGTGTATATATATTTATATGTGGTTATGGTGTATATATATTTATATGTGGTTATAGTGTATATATATATATATGTGGTTATAGTGTATATATATTTATATGTGGTTATGGTGTATATATATTTATATGTGGTTATGGTGTATATATATTTATATGTGGTTATAGTGTATATATATATATATATGTGGTTATAGTGTATATATATTTATATGTAGTTATGGTGTATATATATTTATATGTGGTTATGGTGTATATATATTTATATGTGGTTATAGTGTATATATATTTATATGTGGTTATGGTGTATATATATTTATATGTGGTTATGGTGTATATATATTTATATGTGGTTATAGTGTATATATATATATATGTGGTTATAGTGTATATATATTTATATGTGGTTATGGTGTATATATATTTATATGTGGTTATAGTGTATATATATATATATGTGGTTATAGTGTATATATATTTATATGTGGTTATGGTGTATATATATTTATATGTGGTTATGGTGTATATATATTTATATGTGGTTATAGTGTATATATATATATATGTGGTTATAGTGTATATATATTTATATATGGTTATGGTGTATATATATTTATATGTGGTTATGGTGTATATATATTTATATGTGGTTATAGTGTATATATATTTATATGTGGTTATGGTGTATATATATTTATATGTGGTTATAGTGTATATATATTTATATGTGGTTATAGTGTATATATATTTATATGTGGTTATGGTGTATATATATTTATATGTGGTTATAGTGTATATATATATATATGTGGTTATAGTGTATATATATTTATATGTGGTTATGGTGTATATATATTTATATGTGGTTATAGTGTATATATATATATATGTGGTTATAGTGTATATATATTTATATGTGGTTATGGTGTATATATATTTATATGTGGTTATGGTGTATATATATTTATATGTGGTTATAGTGTATATATATATATATGTGGTTATAGTGTATATATATTTATATGTGGTTATGGTGTATATATATTTATATGTGGTTATGGTGTATATATATTTATATGTGGTTATAGTGTATATATATTTATATGTGGTTATGGTGTATATATATTTATATGTGGTTATAGTGTATATATATTTATATGTGGTTATAGTGTATATATATTTATATGTGGTTATAGTGTATATATATTTATATGTGGTTATAGTGTATATATATTTATATGTGGTTATAGTGTATATATATTTATATGTGGTTATAGTGTATATATATATTTATATGTGGTTATGGTGTATATATATTTATATGTGGTTATAGTGTATATATATTCATATGTGGTTATAGTGTATATATATATTTATATGTGGTTATGGTGTATATATATTTATATGTGGTTATAGTGTATATATATTTATATGTGGTTATAGTGTATATATATTTATATGTGGTTATAGTGTATATATATATTTATATGTGGTTATGGTGTATATATATTTATATGTGGTTATAGTGTATATATATTTATATGTGGTTATAGTGTATATATATTTATATGTGGTTATAGTGTATATATATTTATATGTGGTTGTAGTGTATATATATTTATATGTGGTTATGGTGTATATATATTTATATGTGGTTATGGTGTATATATATTTATATGTGGTTATAGTGTATATATATTTATATGTGGTTATAGTGTATATATATTTATATGTGGTTATGGTGTATATATATTTATATGTGGTTATAGTGTATATATATTTATATGTGGTTATAGTGTATATATATTTATATGTGGTTATAGTGTATATGTATTTATATGTGGTTATAGTGTATATATATTTATATGTGGTTATGGTGTATATATATTTATATGTGGTTATAGTGTATATATATTTTCTCTTTCTATTTTGCACACTCTTGGAGTCAACATGTGCACAGTCATCATACTTGCCAACCGACGAGCAAGATGAAGAAATACGCTTGCAAATTCCAAAACGAATGGAAACAAGAATTTCAGTCCATCCAGGACAGTTGGAAGGGGAAGGGGTATGTAATTATGTGGCCTGTACATTTTGTAAAACAGACTTCTCCATTGAACACGGTGGCCGAGTCATGAACGGAGGAGAAGTTAAACAGGACAATACTGCCATATACTGGATAGCCCCTGGTACACTGAAATTCAAGTATTTATTTTATTTATATGTATAATAAAATAAATATATTTACATATATATATATATATATATTTACATATATATATATATATATATATATATATATATATATATATATATATATATATATATATATATATATATATATATATATATATATATATATATATATATATATATATATATATATATATATAGCTAGAATTCACTGAAAGTCAAGTATTTCATACATATATATATATAAATATATATATATGAAATACTTGAGTTGGTGAATTCTAGCTGTAAATATACTCCCCTATTAACCACGCCCCCGCCCCACCCCGTCCGCGCACCCCCCACCCCCACCCCCCACCTCCCGGTATCGGAGGTCTCAAGGTTGGCAAGTATGTCATGTACATAGTGTCAGGTACATAGTGTATATACCCCCTCCCGGCCCCCTCCCATTTTTTGTATATATATATTTTCAAATCACCTCACATGTATACTGTGTACCGTAATTTCCGGACTATAAGCCGCTACTTTTCCCCCTCGTTCTGGTCCCTGCGGCTTATACAAGGGTGCGGCTTATTTACGGCCTTTTCTTCTCCGACACCGACGAAGAGAATTTCGGTGGTTTTAGTACGCAGGAGGAAGACGATGACACAATGATTAAAGACTGACTTTTCATATACCGGTAGGCTGGTTATTTTGATAACGTACAGGCGAGCACTTTGTAGTACTTTGCACCGTTGTATTATTTGTACTCTGCACGAATGCTGTTCGCCATGTCAAAGATGTGAAAGTTTGATTGAATGATTGAAAGATTTATAGTTAATAAATGGGACGCTTTGCGTTCCCAAACAGTCATCTCTGTCCCGACAATCCCCTCCGTGGTAGCAGGAACCCCTATATACTACGCTAATTACACATCAAAACCCTGCGGCTTATATATGGAGCAATCTGTATTTTCCCCTAAATTTAGCTGGTGCGGCTTATAGTCAGGTGCGGCTTATAGTCCGGAAATTACGGTATATGTGCATAAATTATCAATTTTTTTAAACGTAATTTTTTATATACATGTTTCAGGTTATATATCTGTTATAATTGAATGTATCAAACGTGATGAATATTTAATGGACCACAATGGAAACAAGCCTTTTGGCCTTTTTAAAGCATTACATGGATTCAATTCTTTAAGATGTCAATAAACTTCTCAATCAATCAGCAGCACCACAGAACCAATTAAAGTTGCATCTCGAAGTTACAATGTATTATATTTTAGTTTTTCTAAAAAATGGTGGACGAGCACAGCTGAGTGACTGCTGTGTATCACGTCAGGTTCCGTCTTCAAAAATATGACATCCCATTTTTTGCTTTCATGACGATACGATGGTCATGATCCTACGTATGTGTGATGATGAAGAAAGCTCCTTTAGTGCCTGACTGCTCATAAGTTGATTTGATTGTTTTTGCTACTATCTCAATGGGTCACCGAGCCAGACAAGGGTAATGCACTTATGTCACTAGCTAATAGTCACAAGACGTTTGCAAGAAGACAAGTATTGGATGAAGAAGGGTGAGAGAAGGGAGTGTGCTCCACTGGGATCAAAGCTGCCCAGCCAGCATGTCTGCCTGCTGCCTGCACGCTCATTATTTATAAATATGCTTGATGGACAAGACAAAGATTGAGACCGAGCAGATGCTTACGTGTAGAGACAATTTGACTACGGCAAGCTGCTCAGAACATACGACGGTCTAATCCAGGGGTCGGCAACCCGCGGCTCCGGAGCCGCATGCGGCTCTTTGACCACTCTGATGGGGCTCAGCTGCATACTTGCCGACCCTCCCGGTTTTCCAACGACCCCCCCCCCGATTTTCCCAGCAGACTGCCTCTCCTAGAAATCTCCCAGGGTAAAAATTATCCTATTTTCACTCTAATTACTTAATCAAGGGCGTGCCCTAATGGCACTGCATTAATTGTACTCTATAGCATTTGCAAACAGCGTGCCAGCCCGGCCACATGTTATATGTTGCTTTTACTTGCACACGTAGGTGACAGCAAGGCATACTTGTTCAACAGTCACACAGCTTACACTGACGGTGGCCGTATAAGTTAAAGTTAAAAAGTTAACTTTAACACTGTTACGTTACAAATATGCGCCACACTGTGAACCCACACCAAAAAAGAATGACAAAAACATTTCTGGAGAACATCCGCACCGTAACACAACACAACAAATACCCAGCATCCCATGCAGCCCTAACTCTTCCGGTCTACATTATACACCCCCGCTACCACCAAACCCCCCCACACATCAACCCCCCCCCCCCCACCCCCTTCTCCGTGCGTCGGTTGAGCGGAAGAGTTAGTGCTGCATGGGATTCTGGGTATTTGTTGTGTTGTGTTTATGTTGTGTTACAGTGCAGATGTTCTCCAGAAATGTGTTTGTCATTCTTTTTTGGTGTGGGTTCAAAGTGTGGCGCATATT
>NC_084752.1:3771457-3773957 GCF_033978785.1 Entelurus aequoreus
CAGTAAGAAGAGATGCCACCTGTTCCAGTATAATACACAAGAACATGATTTGGAATCCAGCCAACGGTGGAGGAGACAACTGACTCCAATCACCGAGAAAGAGCTTTGACGTAAGCTCCCATGCAATCATCCATGGCAGCGTTTGGCTCGTACAAGCCACAGCGGCGGCTTACGAGGACAGAGACGCTGCCAAGGCGGGAGAAAACTAAGATGCCAGTCACGTCTTGGCATCAGGATGATTGACGCCATGCCCACATACTGTACAGTATATGTGCTACAAAACATCTCTTTTCCTTTGCAGTCTCCCATGTCTTTTCTCTCAGATTTTAATGTGTTATTTACCGCATTTTCCGGAGTGTAACTTTTCCCACTGAGGGCCGCACACGGAGAAATTAAAGCATGCGGGGGACATTTTGATATTTTTCATTTTCAAACCATAACAAAATATATGGATTTTGTTTTTATACCTTTAGGGCTCCCGGGGACCAAAAAGGGTCTCTGTCATCAAAATGTTAAAAATAAGTCAAATTATTATTTTTATTTATTTAACGCTTACTGTAAATCTCTATATCAACTTCAGGTTGATATAAAGTAAAAAAAAGACAACTTTTTTTTTTTTTTCATAGTAAAACTGAAATATGCAGTATTTAGTCATTAGAGCCCTAAAAGATCAATAATGCAGGACACCATTGATTTTAATTCATTATTATTTTTGAGCAATCACAGAGAAAATATAAATACAATCCCACTAAATATTGTTGGGATCCACAAGGTCTCCCACCCATAAAGTGACACATTTATATTAGTTTTTTTTTTAACTTTCAACACTTAAGTTACGAGATCAACTTCAGATATATCTAGGGATGATACTCGAAACCGGTTTTCCCGGTTGTTTGATAAGAAAAGAACAGAGTCTTCGGACTCGAATCCCTTTTTGAGAACCGGTACCCGTTATCGAGACCTCTATAGTAAAGGAAAAGAGTTGATTCTTTATTCGAATCCCGTCCCGACCAGAAATGCTCCGTGGGACATCACAAGAAATGGCGTCACGTAGCGAAAGCAGGAAAACAATGGACGGGAAAAAGCGCTCCAAGGTGTAATAAAGTTCAAAACAAAAGCTATAATCCATCGAATAACTTTACTGAGAGATTTGAGCAGGGTAAAACACATGACCAACACTTTTACCACCAACCGGAAACATAGCAACGCACCTCCTTTACGGCAGCTGTCACAACGTTCTTAAAACAACCGCAGCACATACATATATATACAACACTGCAGCACATACATATATATACAACACTGCAGCACATACATATATATACAACACTGCAGCACATACATATATATACAACACTGCAGCACATACATATATACACAACACTGCAGCACATACATATATATACAACACTGCAGCACATACATATATATACAACACTGCAGCACATACATATATATACAACACTGCAGCACATACATATATATACAACATATCTCCCTTTTTTAACTTTTGTTTTTCTTTCCTTGTAAACGTTACAAAATCACACTGTAGATGTGTTGTCTGTCTAATTATAAATAATGCAGACGAGGCGTGTTGGCTGACTTCTTGACGTTTACTTTCACGGGTGACAACATGCAACACTTTTCGGGGCTACCGCGCATGCTCGTAGCTCCCGTTGCATGCTGGGTAGTGTAGTTGTTATATTCCCTAGCTCATAACATCTTTCCCCCATAAAGAAATAATGTTAACTCAATAAAGTGTATTTCTTTTTTTAGCTTTAACTTTTCATTTTTTAGCATTGTAACCACATTTGCAAACAACTTTTCTCTTCATAGAATTTTCTTTCAATAAAGAAATAAAGTGCAAAAATGTCAAAGCATCATAACAAACAGTTATGTCAAATAGCAGCAGAAGTGCACTTTTTGGAGAGCTGTATTATTTTCAGTTTTGTGCCCAAGGGACTGATTTTATTTAACACTATATTATTATTTATACACCTATAGTGATCACAGAGACAGCTTGTTTTTGTGTTACTGTATATATTTGTTTCTCTGAAAAATCCCACTTAATATACTTTGGGTAACAACAGTCAATATTTATTTATTTGATTTGATTTTTTTAGGTGGGTAACAGTCAATATTTATTTATTTATTAGATTTTATTTTTTTTGTTGTATAATAAAAGTGAGCTTTTGTTAAACCAAATATTGTGTGTTTTTTTCCATATACAACAACCTATCTGGACTCCATAAGAGAATCGATAAGGAATCGGTTCGATAAGAGGATTCGATAATAGACTCGAACTCGATAATTCCTTATCAAACATCATCCCTAGATATATCTGTCCATTTTACGTTTGAACTATTATTTTGTTTGTTTTATGCTCTTTTGTCAAAGAAAACATTGATGTATTTATATGGCAACCACACAATATATGCAATATTTTCCACATAAAACATTTTAAAGTGAAATATTTGAAGTAATTGGAGCCTAGAATAGG
>NC_084752.1:3778957-3828957 GCF_033978785.1 Entelurus aequoreus
GTGGCGCTTCAGGACACGCTGCGAGTGAAACTGAGGCGTGTGTACAGGTGAGTCACACGTGGGTCTATTCTGTGTAATAGGATCACAGCGGGGGGGATTTCTGCCACAGTGTCACCTACTTCCAGGGCGGACCAGGCAGGGTGAAAGGTGGAAAAAGGTCCAAGTGGGGTCAAAACCTGGACTTTGAAGGAGCGACGTTCGTGTCAAGATGGCTTGTTTGGGGCGGGGGGGTCACGTGAAGGTTATTAGACGCCGAGACGCGTTGATCCTACTTCTACAGTCTAATAGGATAAAGGCTACGCATGTAATCCAAGAACGTGTCCCTGTCAATGACCAAATAGACCCTTACACACGGCACTGAAACGCAATCATTTAAAAAAAAATTGTCAGAAAATGTTCTACCTTGGAAGTTCGTGTCAGAGTTCCGCCTTTTCGGGTAGTAGTAGGGGTGTAACGGTACGTGTATTTGTATTGAATCGTTTCGGTACGGGGGTTCGGTTCGGAGGTGTACCGAACGAGTTTCCACACGGACATATTAAGTAGCGTAACGCACGTTGTGTAAACAATGCACACCGAGGCGCAACACACGGCATGCTAGCAGCTAACGGGCTAGGATAGACTGACCATACGTCCTCTTTTCACCGGACATGTCCTCTTTTGCGGAGCTGTCAGGGCGGAGTTTCTTAAATGCCTCAAATGTACGGCATTTTGAGTTAGGGTTGCGTGTATTTTCAATGTACGTTCAGGGTTAAGAAGGGGTTAAAAACAAAACAAATTGTGCGCGCAGCAGCATTGGTGAGGGAGGGGCAGAGACAGAGAGAGAGAGAGAGTTATGATAAACGCGCATGCGTCGCCAGGCTCTGCTTTTATCCATAGATTTATCACATTTAATATTTTATTATCTATAGCAGGGGTGTCAAAAGTGTGCCCCGGAGGCCATTTGCGGCCCACAGCTAATGTTTTAAAGGCCCACGGCGCATTCTAAAAATACTATTCAAATAGACAAAAACATAACAAAAGTGAAATAAAAAAGCTTAAAGGTTAAATGTAATTTAGAAAAAGTTGCAATGTTGACTAATAAAACAAAGCTGTTTTTTTTTCCTTTCAAACTGTCATTGCTCAAAACATAATATTGAATCAAAATCAATGTTATTATGAATTATTGACCTATCCAAGGTTCCCATTACTTCACATCAAATATTACACTAAGAAAAATATTTTTGGTGGAAGATTTTGCAAATTTGGTAATTAAATAACCCAAAAATTTATATTTTGTTGTTTTCTTACTGTACCGAAAATGAACCGAACCGTGACCTCTAAACCGAGGTACGTAACAAACCGAAATTTTTGTGTACCGTTACACCCCTAGGTAGTAGTATTGTCATACCAGAGAGAGGACCCTGCTGTGTGCTGGGCTCCGTAAAAAAAAGCCTCAATAATAAATTGCAATTTGTGTTTCCACGATGTACCAATTTTGTGGACTCTCATTGTCAAAGTGGCTGATTGATGGAAAAGCTGCCATTTTTTTCTGCTGTACAAAAAAAGCAGTGAAGTTGGCACGTTGTGTAATTTGTAAATAAAAACAGAATACAATGATTTGCTAATCCTTTTCAACTTATATTCAATTGAATAGACTGCAAAGACAAGATATTTAATGTTGGAACTGAAAAACTTTTTTTTTTTTGCAAATAATCATTAACTTAGAATTTAATGGCAGCAACACATTGCAAAAAAGTTGTCACAGGGACATTTTTACCACTGTGTTACATGGCCTTTCCTTTTAACAACACTCTGTAAACGTTTGGGAACTGAGGAGACACATTTTTGAAGCTTCTCAGGTGGAATTCTTTCCCATTCTTGCTTGATGTACAGCTTAAGTTGTTCAACAGTCCGGGGGTCTCCCTTGTGCTATTTTAGGCTTCACACATTTTCAATGGGAGACAGGTCTGGACTACAGGCAGGCCAGTCTAGTACCTGCACTCTTTTACTACAAAGCCACGCTGTTGTAACGCGTGGCTTGGCATTGTCTTGCTGAAATAAGCAGGGGCGTCCATGATAACGTTGCTTGGATGGCAACATATGTTGCTCCAAAACCTGTATGTACCTTTCAGCATTAATGGCGCCTTCACAGATGTGTAAGTTACCAATGCCTTGGGCACTAATACACCCCCATACCATCACACATGCTGGCTTTTACACTTTGCGTCTATGACAATCCGGATGGTTGCTTTTCCACACACACACATATACATACATACATACATATGTGTATGTATATATATATATATATATATATATATATATATATATATATATATATATATATATATATATATATATATATCCATCCATCCATCCATCTTCTTCCGCTTATCCGAGGTCGGGTCGCGGGGGCAGCAGCTTAAGCAGGGAAGCCCAGACTTCCCTCTCCCCAGCCACTTCGTCCAGCTCCTCCCGGGGGATCCCGAGGCGTTCCCAGGCCAGCCGGGAGACATAGTCTTCCCAACGTGTCCTGGGTCTTCCCCGTGGCCTCCTACCGGTCGGACGTGCCCGAAACACCTCCCTAGGGAGGCGTTCGGGTGGCATCCTGACCAGATGCCCGAACCACCTCATCTGGCTCCTCTCGATATATATATATATATATATATATATATATATATATATATATATATATATATATATATATATATATATATATATGCATGCATGTATGTATGTATGTATGTATATATATATATATATATATATATATATATATATATATATATATATATATATATATATATATATATGTATACTGTATACACACACACACATACATATATATGTATATATACACACACGCACACACATGTATATATATATATATATATATATATATATATACATATACACACACACACATCTATAAACACACACGCACACACACACACACACACACACACACACACACACACACACACACATATATATAAACAGTATATATAGCATTTTTTTTAAATGCTTTTTTTAATTAAAAACATTAAACAACTATTATTGATATTGTTATAAATGATTGATTATTGAATTGTAAAGCTGAGATTTGGTTGGAGTTGCGCTATTTTTTTTTTTTTATTGGATTGATTCGCATTCTGTGATTTTAAGAAAATCTTAAAAAAACGTTTTTAGGCCAACACTGCGCAGAGTCAAAATGATTTTTTTGTAACCTGTTCTGTGTTATAATTTATATACAAAATAAAATAAAAAAAATGTCAATATTTTTTCAAGTTTCACATGTGACGTGCAAAAACCACTATAAACGCTGTAACGTGCATGCCAGGCCAGCAGTTGGCGGTGTTTTGTAAAGAACCGCTAGATGGAACAGAAAATGTACACGTTGCAGGGCAAGGGTTATAAGTCATAAGACTTCAACATGCCATTTATATTTACATACTCATTCTCACATGTTTTGGACTGCAAAAATCCTGTTGCCATTAAAAGCTTCTTGTGGAGAATGTTTTTGCAGCCTTTGATCAGAAATGAATAACTTGTAGCGTCCGCGTTTATCAGTGCACAGATAAGACCTTTACAGACGTGTGGTGTGTTTTACAAGCTTCTAGAACAGACTACAGCATTTAATGATTAACACAAGAGGAGTGCAGGGTGCACATAACATGATTGGCAGACGTCAAAACACACTCAACTTTAGTATTGTGTCCTTTACAACTAAAAACAATCATGTACGAGTGTAAATGTTGTCCAAAACAGCGTCTACAAATTATTACAGCCTCAGCTTTTGGTTTTATGTAAAACCCGTGTTATAGAGCGTTTAAAGGCAAAAATCAATTAGTAAGTCTAAACTAATGTTTATTTAATCAATTTCTACTATTTAACACATAATTTGTCATCTACAAGCTGCAGGATGGACCAAGATAACATAATCAACAAAGGCAAAGGTCAAAATACAAGATTATAAACATGTTTTCAACCTAAATAGAGCATTATTTTTACTACATGTATTTGGCGTGTAATACCAACATGTTCCTGTTGGGGCAGTAGGGAGTCAGATGTAAAAGGCACGGTCGCTATTACGGTTACTTCACAAAAATAATTTTCAGGAAATGATTTATGCATCATATTAATTTCGCACAGGAGATACTTTCTGCTACGATCAAACATTTATTTTGTGTTTTTCTGCTTTTTTTTTTGCTTACTGCGGCGTTTTGTGGGGGAAATGAGAAAATAATATACACAGGAAGTTATAGGTAATCGGGTGAGTCATACATTTTTTTTTTTTTTTAAAGTGATTAACTTCTTTTTACACGTGTGCAACAGTTAAAAAATTAAAAAGAAAAAATCACATTCACAATTGTGGCCTTCAATATTCATGTTAAGACTCGGGGTGTCCGATAATGTCTTTTTGCCGATATCCGATATCCCGATATTGTCCAACTCTTTAATTACCGATACCGATATCAACCGATACCGATATATACAGTCGTGGAATTAACACATTATTATGCCTTATTTGGACAACCAGGTATGGTGAAGATAAGGTCCTTTTTTTTTTTTTAATTAATAAAAGAAAATAAGATAAATAAATTAAAAACATTTTCTTGAATAAAAAAGCAAGTAAAACAATATAAAAACAGTTACATAGAAACTAGTAATGAATGAAAATGAGTAAAATGAACTGTTAAAGGTTAGTACTATTAGTGGAGCAGCAGCACGCACAATCATGTGTGCTTACGGACTGTATCCCTTGCAGACTGTATTGATATATATTGATATATAATGTAGGAAGCAGAATATTAATAACAGAAAGAAACAACCCTTTTGTGTGAATGAGTGTAAATGGGGGAGGGAGGTTTTTTGGGTTGGTGCACTAATTGTAACTGTATCTTGTGTTTTTTATCTTGATTTAATATAAAAAATAAAAAATTTAAAAAACGATACCGATAATAAAAAAAACGATACTACATATTACCCGATATTAAATTTTAAAGCATTTATCGGCCGATAATATCGGACATCTCTAGTTAAGACTGAGCATTTGCTCGGTTTTAAGTCTTAATATCAACTTTATTTTGACACTTCAACAAATCCAATGGAAAATATTGCTTCAAAATATGAACATATCCAAAGTTAAAGTTAAAGTACCAATGATTGTCCCACACACACACTAGGTGTGGCGAAATTATTCTCTGCATTTGACCCATCACCCTGGGAGGTGAGGGGAGCAGTGAGCAGCAGTCAACCAATTCCCGAGAAAGGATTGTGTTCAATATTAACAGGTTTCCGCTGTATGTTGTTTCTTACGAGTAGGCGAGGTATTATGCTGCCCCCTGTAGTTCTGGAGGTCAGAAGTCATAGTAGTTAAACTATTTTTTCCACTTAAATGAACTGATTAGTTTCCAATTGTTCGAATTATGAACAATTTGGAGGTCCACCAGCTTCCTGGAAAATATTTTTCCACACTGGTCGATCCACTTTATGTTGCTTCATACTAAAAGATGAGGTATTATGCTGCCCCTGTCGGTCTAGACGAGGTTAGAATTAATTGTGTGGTTTTTTTTTACTAGAATTAACTCATTAGTTTCCTATTTTTCAAAGTATGAACACATCGCAGGTCAACCATAATTGTTTTCGACATTAATGGATCCACTGTACATTGTTTCATACTAATAGATAAAATATTATAATGCCCCCTGTTGGCCTAAAGTGGTTAAATTTATTCTTAGATTATTTCCTGTTGTTGAAAATATGAACAAATGGGATGTCAACCAGCATCCCGGTAAGGATTATGTTTGACATTTCCAGGTTTCAACTGCACTGTCATTTATTTCAATTGAGGTGTAAGTCTGGAGCAGTGCTTCTCAATTATTTTCTGTCATGACCTCATGATAGGGGTGTAACGGTACGTTTATTTGTATTGAACCGTTTCGGTACGGGGGTTCGGTTCGGAGTTGTACCGAACGAGTTTCCACACGAACATATTAAGTAGCCACCTCCGCTTCCTTCTGCCTCTGTTTCTGTCAGTCCTCTACACAGCACCCAGCATTGTCCCACCCACACAACCATCTGATTGGTTACACACAGAGCGGTAACAGCCAATCAGCAGTGCGTATTCAGAGCGCATGTAGTCAGTGCTTAGCGTTTAGCAGGTAAGCATCAGGCAGCGGACTCTCCCCAAATGATAATAAACACCTCCCAGTCAACTACTAGTAACATCACTATGAGCCCGTTGACCTTCTAGAAATATAAAAGGCAGCTCAGCTCGCTCGCAGTCCTGGCTTGAGGTGAAGGCTAATTCGCTTTTAGCGTAACGTTAGCTCATTTTGCGGTGTGTGTGTGTGTGTTACGGACAGCAAAGCTCTGTCTGTCTGTCATTTCACTTGACCTTTTTCTGTGTTGATTGAGCTGTGTTGAAGCAGCAAAAAAGGACATTATGTTAAATGAAGAGTTTCTGTCTCTGATAGTTGATATAATAATGTAAGTGCATCATTAAGCCTACATGAACTCCATGGTGTTCAGGGATGAATAGTCTCTCCTATTGCTATTGTACCATTTTTTCAGCTATAGTTCCATGAATCATTAGTAATGCAGCAGCCTAGTTTTGAATGGCAGGGTCCCTGCTATCACATGTTGATACAAATATAACATTTACATAATAAATCAACTACAGGCTTCCCAAATGCTGTAATAAATTAAGCATGATGAGTTGACTTGAAACTGTTTAATGTTGCACTTTTTATATGTAGAAGAAAAGTTTTGTCATTTTATTTAATCTGAGCAACAACTTGAGGCAGTTTAAAGGCCTACTGAAAGCCACTACTACCGACCACGCAGTCTGATAGTTTATATATCAATGATGAAATCTTAACATTATAACACATGCCAATACGGCCGGGTTAACTTATAAAGTGACATTTTAAATTTGCCGCTAAACTTCCGGTTCGAAACGCCTCTGAGGATGACGTATGCGCGTGACGTAGCCCGGCGAACACGGGTATGCCTTCCACATTGAAGTCGATACGAAAAAGCTCTGTTTTCATTTCATAATTCCACAGTATTCTGGACATCTGTGTTCGTGAATCTGTTTCAATCATGTTCATTGCATTATGGAGAAGGAAGCCAAGCAAGCAAAGAAGAAAGTTGTCGGTGCGAAATGGACGTATTTTTCGAACGTAGTCAGCCACAACAGTACACAGCCGGCGCTTCTTTGTTTACATTCCCGAAAGATGCAGTCAAGATGGAAGAACTCGGATAACAGAGACTCTAACCAGGAGGACTTTTGATTTGGATACACAGACGCCTGTAGAGAACTGGGACAACACAGACTCTTACCAGGATTACTTTGATTTGGATGACAAAGACGCAGACGTGCTACTGTGAGTATGCAGCTTTGGCTTTTTTTTGCGTATGTACGTAACTTTTTTAAAATATATAAGCTTTATGAACCTTGGGTTAGGTGAACGGTCTTTTGGGCTGAGTGATTGTGTGTGTTGATCATGTGTTTGAATTGTATTGGCGTGTTCTATGGAGCTAGGAGCTAGCAGAGGAGCTAGCATAACACGTACCGTACCTACGTGCGCGTCACGTACGTAACTTTTTAAAAATATATAAGCTTTATGAACCTTGGATTAGGTGAACGGTCTTTTGGGCTGAGTGATTGTGTGTGTTGATCATGTGTTTGAATTGTATTGGCGTGTTCTATGGAGCTAGGAGCTAGCAGAGGAGCTAGCATAACACATACCGTACCTACGTGCGCGTCACGTACGTAACTTTTTAAAAATATATAAGCTTTATGAACCTTGGGTTAGGTGAACGGTCTTTTGGGCTGAGTGATTGTGTGTGTTGATCAGGTGTTTGAATTGTATTGGCGTGTTCTATGGAGCTAGGAGCTAGCAGAGGAGCTAGGAGCTAGCATAACAAACACGCAGGTGTTATTATGCAGGATTAATTTGTGGCATATTAAATATAAGCCTGGTTGTGTTGTGGCTAATAGAGTATATATATGTCTTGTGTTTATTTACTGTTGTAGTCATTCCCAGCTGAATATCAGGTACCGTGAGTATGCAGCCTTGGCTGCTAAACATTCGATAACTTGACCGTATGTGCGCGTCACGTACGTAACTTTTTAAAAATATATAAGCTTTATGAACCTTGGGTTAAGGAAACGGTCTTTTGGGCTGAGTGATGGTGTGTGTTGATCAGGTGTTTGAATTGTATTGGCGTGTTCTATGGAGCTAGGAGCTAGCAGAGGAGCTAGGAGCTAGCATAACAAACACGCAGGTGTTTTTATGCAGGATTAATTTGTGGCATATTAAATATAAGCCTGGTTGTGTTGTGGCTAATAGAGTATATATATGTCTTGTGTTTATTTACTGTTGTAGTCATTCCCAGCTGAATATCAGGTCACCCCCGGCTCTTACAGCATCTTCCCTATCTGAATAGCTTCAACTCCCCACTAGTCCTTCACTTGCACTTTACTCATCCACAAATCTTTCATCCTCGCTCAAATTAATGGGGAAATTGTCGCTTTCTCGGTCCGAATCTCTCTCACTTCATGCGGCCATCATTGTAAACAATAGGGAACTTTGCGTATATGTTCAACTGACTACGTCACGCTACTTCCGGTAGGGGCAAGCCTTTTTTTTATCAGATACCAAAAGTTGCAATCTTTATCGTCGTTGTTCTATACTAAATCCTTTCAGCAAAAATATGGCAATATCGCGAAATGATCAAGTATGACACATAGAATAGATCTGCTATCCCCGTTTAAATAAAAAAAATTCATTTCAGTAGGCCTTTAATGTTGATTAACGTGGGCAGAATTATTATAGTGTTCCCAATGTTAAAAGGATAAAGCCATTGTTTACACATTTGGTAAATGAATAACCAAAAAATTTATATTTTGTTGTTTTCTTACTGTACCGAAAATGAACCGAATCGTGACCTCTAAACCGAGGTATGTACCGAAGTGAAATGTTTGTGTACCGTTACACCCCTAATTTATAGTATCCACAAAGTCCACTGAGCAGGTTATTTTATGTGTGACCATGTCTGTTGACATTTTGTGGGTTTTTTTTTTTGCATCATGACTCGGGAAGGTTGTTTGCAACGGGTCATGAAAGTAAATGCTGGGCTTGGCGCATACAGAGCATAATTAAAGGTCAATAACCTGAAATACTTGCATTGTCCACCTGATGGCGACTAAGGCAGTCTTTTAGTGAAGTGAAGTGTGAAGTGAATTATATTTATATAGCACTTTCTCTCTAGTGACTCAAAGCGCTTTACATAGTGAAACCCAATATCTAGGTTACATTTAAACCAGTGTGGGTGGCACTGGGAGCAGGTGGGTAAAGCGTCTTGCCCAAGGACACAACGGCAGTGACTAGGATGGCGGAAGCGGGGATCGAACCTGGAACTCTCAAGTTGCTGGCTCGGCCGCTCTACCAACCGAGCTATGCCGCCTTTTAAAATGAACAATCTTTCTGCGGGCAAGAGTCCCTATTTAATTAATGACGTTTCGCGGGAAAAAAATTGAAGATGTTGGCGGGCCGCACTCGGACCGTAGTTTGGACACGCAGTAGTTAACTTATTTATACACCTACACTACCGTTCAAAAGTTTGGGGTCACATTAAAATGTCCTTATTTGTCAATGAAGATAACTTTAAACTAGTCTTAACTTGAAAGAAATACACTCTATACATTGCTAATGTGGTAAATGACTATTCTAGCTGCAAATGTCTGCTTTTTGGTGCAATATCTACATAGGTGTATAGAGGCCCATTTCCAGCAACTATCACTCCAGTGTTCTAATGGTACAATGTGTTTGCTCATTGGCTCAGAAGGCTAATTGATGATTAGAAAACCCTTGTGCAATCATGTTCACACATCTGAAAACACTTTAGCTCGTTACAGAAGCTACAAAACTGACCTTCCTTTGAGCAGATTGAGTTTCTGGAGCATCACATTTGTGGGCTCAATTAAACGCTCAAAATGGCCAGAAAAAGAGAACTTTCATCTGAAACTCGACAGTCTATTCTTGTTCTTAGAAATAAAGGCTATTCCACTAAATTGTTTGGGTGACCCCAAACTTTTGAACGGTAGTGTACATTTACTGAAAAACTGGAAATAAACCAGCATCTTTAAGCCAAGTTTTGTCGTCGATTCTCCACCAGGAAATGCCCCCCCTCTACCTCAAAGAACCACTCACCCCCAAATCCTCCACACGACACCTCCGCTCCGGACAGGCTAACCTCCTCCAACCTCCGAGGACAAAAGCTACGAACAATGGGAGACCGGGCTCTCTGCTCCGCCGCTCCCAGTCTGTGGAACGCTCTCCCTGACCACCTGAGGGCACCACAGACTGTGGATGCTTTTAAAAAAGGCTTAAAAACCCTTCTTTTTTAAAAATAAAAAAAGCCTTTTTTTTAGATATATGCATACTAGTTTTAGCTATTTTGCTGTTCTAGTTTTTATTTGTATTTATTTTTTACTATCTTTTTTATTTTTATTTGATTTCATTTTTTTAATACACTGTAGCACTTTGAGGTTGTTTACTCAATGTAAAGTGCTTTTTACAAATAAAATCTATTATTATTATTATTATTATTATTATTATTAACAAGTGAGGTAATATGCTGCCCCCTGCTGGCGTGGAGAGTGGCACAGCTTTCTTAGATCGCTGACAAACTGCAGCACCCCTCAAAGCCAGAAGTCACCAACACGACAGAAGAAGATACGGTGAAATTTGACTTGTCCTCAAACAGGCCACAAATCACATCTTGAAAAGGGTGGATGCCACCATAGGCGGCCATTAGTGGCTAAAGGCGGCTTGACGAAAAGGACCACGGATGATGTCATTGTTGTAGAGTCCTTTGGGCTTCATTCTGAAGCTTTATACTGCCATTTATGCTGGGAGATGGGGCGACCATACGCAATAATGACATTAAACATGAGGATTTGAAGGAATGAACACGCAAACGTTGGCTTGACTCCTGCCCCCAGGGGTGAAAACTGCACTGCAGTTAAAGATCAATACTCAATGCCAAATTCCACACACTGACCCGCCACATCAGGACATGGACGGAGTTCATCAGAGAGCAGATGGAAGAAGAAAAAGAAGCCACTCACCCTGACCAGAGTCCTCGTCA
Organism: Entelurus aequoreus; assembly: GCF_033978785.1. NCBI lineage: Eukaryota > Metazoa > Chordata > Actinopteri > Syngnathiformes > Syngnathidae > Entelurus > Entelurus aequoreus. The sequence goes on from NC_084752.1 coordinate 3,790,100, forward strand.
CTGGGGGGGGATCAGCGGGAAGGGTCCTTGAGGGACAAACTGTTGTGTCTCTGCAGACGGGGGCAGAAAAAAAAGGAACATTGAGTTTTATCTCCAGCGCGTTTTTGCGAGCAACTACGCGGCGGAAGAGAGGCGACGGCGTACGTGCGGCATGGAGGCAAGTGCATGTGTGAACAAGCAAGGAGGAGTGTGTACACTCCCTGACAGGGGAGGGAGGACGGCGGGGAGCGAGGGAGCAGGTATAATCGACGCTCCCTCGCTCTGGCCGCTCCCACTCCTCCCAGGTTTGCTTAATCAGGATTCCCCTTGTTGCTCAACTCATTTTATGTCAGATTCGGACACGCAGGCTGTTTAAAAGGGGGGAAAAAAATGCAAGTTGGAGCAAAAAAATGTGGTTTAGTTCTTCACCTGAGGCCATATTAGTCTGGGTTGATGTCATAATCAACTACTTTGTCCATGTTCTGTTTAAATACCATAGAGCGGTGGTTCTCATGTACCAATGGGCTCCATTTAGTACCTATCTGTCAACTGTTTTTTTTTTCTTCAATTCCTGATTATATTTTATTTAATTATTTTTCATATTTATTCTTAAAATAAATTATGTTATTGCTTTGCTCGATATCCTCATCTAATTGATTCCATTAACCTCTTAAGGCCCAAGCTGTTTGTTTACATGCGTTTTTTATTTCTCTTTGCTATTTGGGCTTATTGGACCCTAATTAGAATAAAAAACCAAGAATCATCTTTTTATATGATGTACTTAGTCCATAAGTACACAAACGTGTACTTCATGTTTAGTGACATGCTCATTCTTATTTTTACACTTTTTTTCCCCAAATTCCATTGTATGTTACACTCTTCTGACACCACCAGATGGCAGTATAAGTGTCCACATAAGCGGCCATAAGACCCCAATTCAGTAGTGTACACCATTTTGGAAATAAGAGCTAAAGGGTGTTGTCCACACATGTGGCCACTAAGGCCTTTAGAAGTTAAGTCATACTTAATAATAATAATAGATTTTATTTGTAAAAAGCACTTTACATTGAGTAAACAACCTCAAAGTGCTACAGTGTATTAAAAAAAATAAAAATAAAAAGATAATAAAAAAATAAATAAAATAAAACTAGAACAGCCAAATAGCTAAAACTAGTATGCATATATCTAAAAAAAGTTTTTTTTAAACAGAAGGGTTTTTAAGCCTTTTTTAAAAGCATCCACAGTCTGTGGTGCCCTCATGTGGTCAGGGAGAGCATTCAACAGACTGGGAGTGGCGGAGCTCTTACTTTGAGCTTTGCAACTTCTATTTGTCAGACAGAGGCAATGGAAACACTCTAAACCTACATCGAACCCCAACACGTTTAGATGCAGTTTAAAAGAGGGGGTTTCTATAGTCAGGGTCGTCTTATGCCCGGGTCATGTGACCCGCGTGCATTGTCTTACGTTGTGCGAGCGTGCACGTGCTGGTGCACGGACCTCCTCGCTCAGCTCTGACCGTGGGCCATCCCGACGGCTGCTAGTCAAAGGGAAACATTACGTAATGGGCCATTAGCCTTAGAAGCTCGGAAGAGAGTTTAGCGGAGTGTGGTGGATAAGAGGACAGTGAAGGCAGCAGGGGCTGCACAGAGTGGTGGGGATAAGAGGACAGTGAAGGCATCAGTGGCTGCACAGAGTGGTGGATAAGAGGACAGTGAAGGCAGCAGTGGCTGCACAGAGTGGTGGATAAGAGGACAGTGAAGGCAGCAGTGGCTGCACAGAGTGGTGGATAAGAGGACAGTGAAGGCAGCACTGGCTGCACAGAGTGGTGGATAAGAGGACAGTGAAGGCAGCACAGAGTGGTGGATAAGAGGACAGTGAAGGCAGCACAGAGTGGTGGATAAGAGGACAGTGAAGGCAGCAGTGGCTGCACAGAGTGGTGGATAAGAGGACAGTGAAGGCAGCACAGAGTGGTGGATAAGAGGACAGTGAAGGCAGCACAGAGGCTGCTCAATCGCCAATGCACAAAAAAAGTGACCTCCTGATTGAGTCACTCTTTTATCCAGGCAGTAAACACAGCAATAAAACTCCCTGGCAGAGGTAAGAAAAGTCCTGCCAACTAATAAATTACAACGCTCTGTCTTTTCTTCACTTTTTTGAATGATTTCTCATATTTTGTGTCACAACAGAACTAAAGCTGCAACGATTCATCTATGAGAAAAAAAGCTTCAATTTATATTCTGTTGGTTCGATTAGTCGTAAAATGAATGTCTCTAATAAAAAATGGATAAAATCCGGACCGCAGGGAGTGCCTGGAAGTTAAAACACGCAGACATAGTTTATGAGAACGGTGGTGCGTGAGTGCCGTGATGTGTGGCGGCAAACAATGGATCATTTTTGTATTTACCGTTTTTTTTCGCACTATAAGGCGCACTTAAAATCCTTTCATTTTCTCAATGCTCGACGATGCACCTAATGTACGGAATCATTCTGGTTGTGCTTACCGACCTTGAAGCAATTTTATTTGGAACATGGTGTTATGATAAGTGTGACCAGTAGATGGCAGTCACACATAAGAGATACGTGTAGACTGCAATATGACGCCAGTAAACAACACCAAAACTTTAAATGTTCCATTGAGAATGGAGATGTCCGATAATATCGGACTGCCGATATTATCGGCCGATGAATGCTTTAAAATGTAATATCGGAAATTATCGGTATCTGTTTCAAAAAGTAAAATTTAAGACTTTTTAAAACGCCACTGTGTACACGGACGTAGGGAGAAGTACAGAGCGCCAATAAACCTTAAAGGCACTGCCTTTGCGTGCCGGCCCAGTCACATAATATCTACTGCTTTTCACACACACAAGTGAATGCAATGCATACTTGGTCAACAGCCATACAGGTCACATTGAGGGTGACCGTATAAACAACTTTAACACTGTTACAAATATGCGCCACACTGTGAACCCACACCAAACAAGAATGACAAACACATTTTGGGAGAACATCCGCACCGTAACACAACATAAACACAACAAAACAAATACCCAGAACCCCTTGCAGCACTAACTCTTCCGGGTCGCTACAATATACACCCCCCTGTTTTGTACACTGTTGATGTGATTCAATGTCCAGTATAGTGTAAATGTGTTCCTGTATAGTATTTCTCCAGCAATGGTCATGTGGTGACATCAATTACGGTATTTGGAGAGGTAATCATTGAAGTCGGATATCGCTGAAGGCCTAGGTGGGAAACGCCCGGCCCGCCACTGGGTTTTACTGAGATTCAAGGATCGTCTGTTTTTGTCAAACCATTTCAATAACCCGTTTTGTACACTGTTGAGGTGATCCAATGCCCAGTAGTGTGTAAATGTGTTCCTGTATAGTATTTCTCCAGCAATGGTCATGTGGTGACATCAATTATAGTATTTTGAGAGGTAATCATTGAAGTCGGACATTGCTGAAGGCCTACACTGCAAAAACTGAGTAAGTAAGTAAGATGAAATATCCCAAATAAAGGTGATATTTGCTTATTTGCTGTCTGATAAGATAATTCTTCTCACTAAGCAGATTTTATGTTAGAGTGTTTTACTTGTTTTAAGTGTTTTGCTCCTAAATGATGTCAGTAAGATATTACAGCTTGTTGCTGAGATTTGATGAGCTATATTGAGTAAAACATGCTTGAAACTAGAATATCAACTGTTGTGTCATCAACACTCACAAGTATAAAACTACCTTTTTAAAGTCATCATTTCTTATTTCAAGCATGAAAGAAAAAACATTTAACATGTGACATTTGAAACAATTTTGAACAGAAATAGTTCATGCACATTCAGATAAATTCTTCAAAATTACAATTTAAAAAAATTTGGCCAGGCTGTATACGTATATGCGCACTAATTGACTGAAAGAGCACGCACTTGGCGCGATGATGTCATGTTATCCATGGAAAAATGCATTTTTAGACCATATGATTTGCCTGAGCGGCTAGGAGACCCCGAGAGTAACAAGCGCTTGCCTTGTTGCCTTTCCATTAAGAACAATAAACTAGTTTTTAGTATAAGTTTGCTGGTTTCAAGAAATGTATGTCAAGATAATGGCACTAGCATTTACTTCATTTAAAAATATTTTTCAACATATTGAGCAAAAAGGTCTCTTTTTTTTTTCTACCAAGAAAAGTGCACATTTTAAGCTATTTTTGGGTTCATTGATTTTACTTTTACTTGTTTTGGAAAGTCTTGACAAGCCAAATTTTCTTGTTCTATTGGCAGATAATTTTGCTTGGTTCAAGTAAAATACCCCTCATTATTATTATTATTTGTTCTTGTTTTTGAACTTTTTGCAGCGTAGGTGGGAAACGCTGTATGTTAAGGGGGGCCAACTTCACACAGGTGAAATATCACCGTATAAAACCAGAATCAAACGTAACGATTGACTTCCTCATAGAACCAGGATGTACTGTTAGCAAACAAACAAAAATAAGCTACAATAACACAATTATTATGTAGACTTGTAAACAGTTAAGCACAGACCACTATTTCAGTTGGACTTTCAGAGAAGCTCCTTTCATTAGGCGACACGTATTGTTAAGCGCGCCTCTGAGTGGACGCTAATAATCAATAAAGACAGGGCAGGAGTGCTCAACGCTAGCCTGCTCTCTAATCATACATCTCAGAAGACCAGCTAGCGGCGAGAACAAAGTACGGAACCGGGCTGACCTTCCGGACGTGGCGTTGTCGCCGCTGATTAGCCGTCTGTGTTTAGACTGCGGGAAGAAACACCTGGTCTCAGCGCTTTTGTGTCAGTCTGAGCCTTTATTTGCCAAAACGTGAGCCGCTGAGCTAACAGCGTCGCTCCATTCACGCGCACAACAGGTCGGTCAACACTCGGAGACGGTGTGTACACACGCTGGATTCACGAGGACAAACGAGGCAAATTATTGCCGTGCTAGGCAAAATATAAAGTCGAGCTGTTGTGTCGTTTGCATGCTGGTTTTCTATGCAAATGGAGACACGCCTACTGGACAGACTCACTTTGCTAACATGACACCTGAGAAAGAACAGCAAAAGCGCTAACTTAATGTTCTGAACCCCTATTTTATAAGGGTGTAACGGTACACAAAAATTTCAGTTCGGTATGTACCTCGGTTTAGAGGTCACGGTTCGGTTAATTTTCGGTACAGTAAGAAAACAACAAAATATAAATGTTTTGGTTATTTATAGGGGTGTAACGGTACGTGTATTTGTATTGAACTGTTTCGGTACGGGGGTTCCGGTTCGGTTCGGAGGTGTACCGAACGAGTTTCCACACGGACATATTAAGTAGCGTAACGCACGTTGTGTAAACAATGCACACCGAGGCACAACACACGGCATGCTAGCAGCTAACGGGCTAGGATAGACTGAACATACGTCCTCTTTTCACCGGACATGTCCTCTTTTGCGGAGCTGTCAGGGCGGAGTTTCTTAAATGCCTCAAATGTCCGGCATTGTGTGTATTTTCAATGTACGTTCAGGGTTAAGAAGGGGTTAAAAACAAAACAAATTGTGCGTGCAGCAGCATTGGTGAGGGAGGGGCAGAGACAGAGAGAGGGAGAGAGTTATGATAAACGCGCATGCGTCACCAGGCTCTGCTTTTTATCCATAGATTTATCACATTTAATTTTTTATTATCTATAGCAGGGGTGTCAAAAGTGTGCCCCGGAGGCCATTTGCGGCCCACAGCTAATGTTTTACACATTCTAAAAATACTATTAAAATAAACAAAAACATAACAAAAGTGAAATAAAAAAGCTTAAAGGTTAAATGTAATTTAGAAAAAGTTGCCATGTTGACTAATAAAACAAAGCTGTTTTTTTGTTTTTTTCAAACTGCAGTGTTTCCCACACATTCATTTATTTGTGGCGGCCCGCCACGAAAGAATTACGTCCGCCACAAATAAAAAATAAAAAATAAAAATAAAAATATATATATATTTTTTTTTTGTCCTGTCCAGCTTCTCAGGCAAATCATATAGTTGATGTAGATGCCCATATAGGCTGTTCAGAGTTACTTTACAAAAGAGAAGTGTAGGATACTTCTCTTGTTGCCTTATTTGTATTTGACCACTACTGTTTTCTGTTTATTTGTTACTGACTGTGGCAGGACACCTCTGCCTCTGTTTCACTTTATGTTGCTGGTAAATAATATGGTTGTAGTAGTAGGCAAAAGTTAAATTATTTAGTATGCACTAATTAAAGGGGCGGAGCTTTAAGAGACATTTTAGCTTTTATATTTGATAAGATATATTTTTTGTAAGAACCACAATTAATAAATATATTTCAGTGAATAACTTATTGTTCAAATCTGTATATAAATATGTACATAAAGTGTTGTAATTATATTGTAAAATGGATGGACGTTTAAAACAAAACTGTTATTATTAATTAGTAAGTATACATTTTTTGAGCCTTTTTAGAGAAAATCACATCGTTGTAGTAAATTATGCAAATTACGCGATGATGTCATGGTGACCACGCCCATAGCCACGCCCCCACCGCCACAGGTATCTTGGCAGTTTATGGGAAACACTGAACTGTCATTGCTCAAAACATAATATTGAATCAAAATCAATGTTATTATGAATTATTGACCTATCCAAGGTTCCCATTACTTCACATCAAATATTACACTAAGAAAAATATTTTTGGTGGAAGATTTTGCAAATTTGGTAAATGAATAACCCAAAAATTTATATTTTGTTGTTTTCTTACTGTACCAAAAATGAACCGAACCGTGACCTCTAAACCGAGGTACGTACCGCACCGAAATTTTTGTGTACCGTTACACCCATAATATATATAAGTTCATATTGTACACATCATGTGATTAAAAGGTATTTCCTTGGGTTGATTCATGCAAGTTTATGCTAACTTTATTTTTCTTACAAACCCATGTCAATTGAGAGGGGAATGTATTTTTTGTTCCGGTTTGGTCACGTTGTTGGGGGGCACAATTGATATATGCGACCTAATTAACGAAACAGCGTGACACGACAAGTGTTTAATGGGGAAGACGTCAAAGGGGTCTCAGATTGAAAATAAACTTTATTCCCTTGGAGTTTACGAGGCCAATGAGGTATGATTATTTCTGATTATGTACCTGAAATCAATGAGTTTTCTTTTTCGGGTGTCAGACTGACTTCTGTTTGCTTATTTTATTCGTTCTGACGGCATTATAATTGGCGTCGTTGGCAACGTGAAGAGGACGGGGCTAAAATAAATGTCTCTGAGCAAAAACGGATGACTTGAGCCTTGATTAAGACCTCGGCGCGAGTGACACAAGTGTTCCGTTTGATCGCCAGGAAGTTTCCTTGCTAATGTCAGCTTTTTTTTCCTCACTCCACCCTCAAAACAAACAACTGTTTCATCATTTTGACGGCTAAAGTACAACGTGTCAGCCATGATCTCACCTCTTGTTAGCTGGCGAGCGACGTGAGTCACGTGCTGGCGTGCCTGCACAGCACCGCAACCATTCCTCACACCTGATTCACCACAATATACATACATATAAACCCCAAAACCAGTGAAGTTGTAAATAAAAACAGAATACGATGATTTACAAATCCTTTTCAACCTATATTCAATTGAATAGACTGCAAAGACAAGATACTTAACGTTCGAAAACTAAATGTTTTGCAAATATTAGCTCATTTGGAATTTGATGCCTGCGACATGTTTAAAAAAAGCTGGCACGAGTGGCAAAAAAGACTGAGAAAGTTGAGGAATGCTCATCAAACACTTATTTGGAACGTCCCACAGGTGAACAGGCAAATTGGGAACAGGTGGGTGCCATGATTGGGTATAAAAGCAGCTTCCATGAAATGCTCAGTCATTCACAAACAAGGATGGGGCGAGGGTCACCACTTTGCCAACAAATGCCTGAGCAAATTGTTGAACAGTTTAAGAAAAACCTTTCTCAAGCAGCTATTGCAAGGAATTTAGGGATTTCACCATCTACGCTCCGTAATATCATCAAAAGGTTCAGAGAATCTGGAGAAATCACTGCACGTAAGCGATGATATTACGGACCGAACCCTCAGGCGGTACTGCATCAAAAAGTGACATCAGTGTGTAAAGGACATCACCACATGGGCTCAGGAACACTTCAGAAACCCACTAGAAAAGCGCGATATAAAATGTAATCCATTATTATTATTATTATTATTACTGTCAGTAACTACAGTTCGTCTCTACATCTATAAATGCAAGTTAAAACTCTACTATGCAAAGCCAAAGCCATTTATCAACAACACCCAGAAACGCCGCCGGCTTCGCTGGGCCCGAGCTCATCTAAGATGGACTGATGCAAAGTGGAAAAGTGTTCTGTGGTCTGACGAGTCCACATTTCAAATTGTTTTTGGAAACTGTGGACGTCGCGTCCTCCGGACCAAAGAGGAAAAGAACCACCCGGATTGTTCTAGGCGCATAGTTGAAAAGCCAGCATGTGTGATGGTATGGGGGTGTATTAGTGCCCAAGACATGGGTAACTTACACATCTGTGAAGGCGCCATTAATGCTGAAAGGTACATACAGCTTTTGTACCTTAGCAACATCTTTTTCATGGACGCCCCTGCTTATTTCAGCAAGACAATGCCAAGCCACGTGTTACAACAGCGTGGCTTCATAGTAAAAGAGTGCTGGTACTAGACTGGCCTGCCTGTAGTCCAGACCTGTCTCCCATTGAAAATGTGTGGCGCATTATGAAGCCTAAAATAGCAGAAGGGAGACCCCCGGACTGTTGAACAACTTAAGCTGTACATCAAGCAAGAATGGGACAGAATTCCACCTGAGAAGCTTCAAAAATGTGTCTCCTCACTTCCCAAACGTTTACTGAGTGTTGTTAAAAGGAAAGGCCATGTAACACAGTGGTAAAAATGCCCCTCTGCCAACTTTTTTGCAATGTGTTGCTGCCATTAAATTCCAAGTTAATGATTATTTGCACAAAAAAAATTACGTTTCTCAGTTCCAACTAGGACTCGGCGATATATGGAATATAATGGATATATCGCGGGTTTGTCTCTGTTGTTGGCGAATCTGTTGCAATGTGTTCATTGCATTATGGAGAAAGAAGCTGAGCAAGCAAAGAAGAAAGTTGTCGGTGCGAAGCGGAGTATTTTGCGAGGGAAGTCAGCAACACAACACAGCCGGCGTTTCATTGTTTACATTCCCGAAAGATGCAGTCAAGTTTGAAGAACTCGGACAACAGAGACTCTAACCAGGAGGACTTTTGACTTCGATACACAGACGCCTGTAGAGAACTGGGACAACACAGACTCTTACCAGGATTACTTTGATTTGGATACACAGTCCAAACGCGGTACCGTGAGTACGCAGCTGCGCATCCAAACATTTGATCGCTTGCCCGTACGTGCGTGTCACGTACGTAACTTTGGGTAAATATATAAGCTTTATGAACCTTGGGTTAGGTGAACAGTCTTTTGGGCTGAGTGATTGTGTGTGTTGATCAGGTGTTTGAATTGTATTGGCGGGTTATATGGACGGGAGCTAGGAGCTAGCATAACAAACACCTAGGTGTTTTTATGCGGGATTAATTTGTGGCATATTAAATATAAGCCTGGTTGTGTTGTGGCTAATAGAGTATATATATGTCTTGTGTTTATTTACTGTTGTAGTCATTCCCAGCTGAATATCAGGTCACCCCCGCCTCTCACAGCATCTTCCCTATCTGAATAGCTTCAACTCCCCACTAGTCCTTCACTTGCACATTCCTCATCCACAAATCTTTCATCCTCGCTCAAATTAATGGGGAAATCGTCGCTTTCTCGGTCCGAATCGCTCTCACTTCTGGCGGCCATCATTGTAAACAATAGGGAACTTTGCGGAAATGTGCAACTGACTACGTCACGCTACTTCCGGTAGGTGCAAGCCTTTTTTTTTATCAGATACCAAAAGTTGCGATCTTTATCGTCGTTGTTCTCTACTAAATCCTTTCAGCAAAAATATGGCAATATCGCGAAATGATCAAGTATGACACATAGAATAGATCTGCTATCCCCGTTTAAATAAAAAAATAATCATTTCAGTAGGCCTTTAATAGTGCAAAATCAACTTTCAAAAAACAAACGAAAAAACATCAATGGTATATTAAATACAATTGAAATAAAAAATGTAATGCCTCTTTTCTTTTTGCAGCCTTCTGAGGTAAATATCAACATTAACTTTTTGAAAACAAAATAACAATGAATAAATCAACCATTCAGGACTTTAAACTGCTCAGTTTGCGACACACTGATCTAATCTGATGTGCCCAAGCCAGATACCTGACATCTTTTCTGGGATGCTAGTTCGGGGCTCAGGTGGGCTGGCTTTGGTGGTAGCGGGGGGTGTATATTGTAGCGTCCCGGAAGAGTTAGTGCTGCAAGGGGTTCTGGGTAATTGTTCTGTTGTGTTTATGTTGTGTTTACGGTGCGGATGTTCTCCCGAAATGTGTTTGTCATTCTTGTTTGGTGTGGCGCATATTTGTAACAGTGTTAAAGTTGTTTATGCGGACACCCTCAGTGTGACCTGTATGGCTGTTGACCAAGTATGCATTGCATTCACTTATGTGTGTGTAGAAGCCGCATATATCATGTGACAGGGGCCGGCCCGCTGTTTGTATGGCGGAAAAGCAGACGTGACGACAGGTTGTAGAGGGCGCTAAAGGCAGTGCCTTTAAGGCACGCCCCCAATATTGTGGAAATCGGGAGAAATTCGGGAGAATGGTCGCCCCGGGAGACTTTCGAGAGGTGCACTGAAAATCGTGAGGGTTGGCAAGTGTGAGTATTAGCGGTGAATGCGGTGCTGTATGCCAGCTCTAATGTTAATTTGATATTGCCTCAAGGGCCAAATAAAAAATTACACGGCGGGCCACATTTGGCCCGCGGGCCAGAGTTTAACAATAATAATAATAATAATGAATTGCATTTGTTACGCACTTTACATTTGTTAAAATCTCAAAGTGCTACAAAGTATTAAAAATAAAAATAGAAAGTAAGAATATATGATAAAAAAAATATAAATAAATAAATAAAATTTAAAAAATGGGTTTGACACCCATGTTCTAAAAGTAGCTTGCAGGGGAAAATGTCAACAACAACAAAAACACATTAAAATGAACTATTTCTGTCCTACAGAAAAGACAAAACAATTTAAATGAACTATTTCTGTTCTTGAAAGACAAAACAAGCTGCTTCACACTTGAATACACAGCTCACCTGCTACCTGCTAGCAATGCTAACCATAGCGACTGTCGTCAAGGTGAGTTCCACTTTCCGCAGCTCAGGAGGGGGCGGGATTAGCTGGGCCTTGCTTGTAAACAACACACAAGTCGCCGTCTGCGGGAGGCCGCCGCTAATCACATCTCCTCCATTAGCTAACTGCATTAATGCAAGAGTGATACCCAACACACGCTAACGCACTTCCTGATGCTTGAAGAAAGCGAGAAGGCGAAAAATAAACGCTCCTGTTAAAAGCAACATGGCTTTACCATAGGGCGCGCGGCCTGTCGGCATAAACTAGAGGCCCAAAAACATGGCGACAGTGCTAACAAAGTGAGGCGTGCACTGCAAAAACTGAAATCTAAGTATGATTAAATATCCCAAATAAGGGTGATATTTGCTTATTTTCTGTCTGATAAGATAATTCTTCTCACTAAGCAGATTTGATGTTAGAGTGTTTTACTTGTTTTAAGTGTTTTGCTCCTAAATGATGTCAGTAAGATATTACAGCTTGTTGCTGAGATTTGATGAGCTATATTGAGTAAAACATGCTTGAAACTAGAATATCAACTGTTGTGTCATCAACACTCACAAGTAGGGATGTCCGATAATGGCTTTTTGCCGATATCCGATATTCCGATATTGTCCAACTCTTTAATTACCGATACCGATATCAACCGATGCCGATATATACAGTCGTGGAATTAACACATTATTATGCCTAATTTGGACAACCAGGTATGGTGAAGATAAGGTCCAGTGTTTCCCACACATTCATTTATTTGTGGCGGCCCGCCACGAAAGAATTACGTCCGCCACAAATTAAAAAATAAAAAATAATTATTTTTATTTTATTTTATTTTTTGTCCTGTCCAGCTTCTCAGGCAAATCATATAGTTGATGTAGATGCCCATATAGGCTGTTCACATTGACTTTACAAAAGAGAAGTGTAGGATACTTCTCTTGTTGCCTTATTTGTATTTGACCACTACTGTTTTCTGTTTATTTGTTACTGACTGTGGCAGGACACCTCTGCCTCTGTTTCACTTTATGTTGCTGGTAAATAATATGGTTGTAGTAGTAGGCTAAACTTAAATTATTTAGTATGCACTAATTAAAGGGGCAGAGCTTTAAGAGACATTTTAGCTTTTATATTTGATAAGATATATTTTTTGTAAGAACCACAATTAATAAATATATTTCAGTGAATAACTTATTGTTCAAATCTGTATATAAATATGTACATAAAGTGTTGTAATTATATTGTAAAATGGATGGATGGATGGAAATTTAAAACAAAACTGTTATTATTAATTAGTAAGTATACATTTTTTTAGCCTTTTTAGAGAAAATCATATCATTGTAGTAAATTACGCAAATTGATCGATGATGTCATGGTGACCACGCCCATAGCCACGCCCCCCCCCCCGCCACAGGTATCTTGGCAGTTTATGGGAAACACTGAGGTCCTTTTTTTAAAAATTAATAAATTAAAATAAGATAAATAAATTAAAAACATTTTCTTAAATAAAAAAGAAAGTAAAACAATATAAAAACAGTTACATAGAAACTAGTAATTAATGAAAATGAGTAAAATTAACTGTTAAAGGTTAGTACTATTAGTGGAGCAGCAGCACGCACAATCATGTGTGCTTACGGACTGTATCCCTTGCAGACTGTATTGATATATATTGATATATAATGTAGGAACCAGAATATTAATAACAGAAAGAAACAACCCTTTTGTGTGAATGAGTGTAAATGGGGGAGGGAGGTTTTTTGGGTTGGTGCACTAATTGTAAGTGTATCTTGTGTTTTTTATGTTGATTTAATAAAAAAAAAAAAAAAAAAATTAAATTTAAAAAAACGATACCGATAATTAAAAAAACGATACCGATAATCTCCGATATTACATTTTAAAGCATTTATCGGCTGATAATATCGGCAGGCCGATATTATCGGACATCTGTACTCACAAGTATAAAACTACTGTTTTAAAGTAATAAAAAAATCATGATTTTGACACAAATGTGTCTCATAATTAAAACAGATGACAGCCAAATGGACTTTGCTGTTTTATTTTCAATGAAACAAGAGAAGATACGTAAGTTAATATTCAAACTTTTAACATTTCACATTTCAAACAATTTTGAACAGAAATAGTTCATGCACATTCAGATAAATTCCTCAAAATCACAATTAAAAACATTTTGGCCGGGGGCCGGGCTGTATATATGCACACTAATTGACTGAAAGAGCACGCACTTGGCGCGATGATGTCATGTTATCCATGGAAAAATGCATTTTTAGACCATATGATTTGCCTGAGCGGCTAGGAGACCCCGAGAGTAACAAGCGCTTGCCTTGTTGCCTTTCCATTAAGAACAATAAATTAATTTTTAGTATAAGTTTGCTGGTTTCAAGAAATGTAATGCCGAGCGCATATCATTATGTCAAGATAATGGCACTAGCATTTACTTCATTTAAGAATATTTTTCAACATATTGAGCAAAATTGTCTCTTTTTTTTCTACCAAGAAAAGTGCACTTGTTATTAGTGAGAATATACTTATTTTAAGGTATTTTTGGGTTCATTGAAGTTAGCTAATTTTACTTGTTTTGGAAAGTCTTCACAAGCCAAATTTTCTTGTTCTATTGGCAGATAATTTTGCTTAATTCAAATAAAATACCCCTAATTTTTGTTTTGTTTTTTCTTGTTTTTGAACACTGACTTTTTGCAGTGTGGCAGCAGTTAGCATTAGCTTAGCAACAAAAACATGGCTACAGTTCTAACAAAGTGAGGTGTGGCAGCTGTTAGCATTAGCTTAGTGAGTCAGCGTCTTTATGCTAACACGTTAGCCCGGGAACAATCTTAAAGAAATTGGCACACATTACAAAATGAGCACCACATAAGGATGAGAAATCTACATTTTGCTGAAGTACCAGCACGTTTGTGTACAAAGACACAAAAGCGTATTTTGTCTTTTTGCCTTATTAATAGTAAATGACACTCCACTAAGACATCTGCCTCATCACTGCCTCAAGATGACAAAACAACAGAAAAACCTTAAATAAATAATAATAATGAGGGTGAACACATCTATTAGAATATTGTGAATAATTAATACAACGTTTTCATTTTTACATTTATTTTAAGTGGCTGTCAAAAACTTAAGAAAATATCGACATCCATTTTTTTAATTATACAACAATATAAAAATTATGTAATATATATATATATATATATATATATATATATATATATATATATATATATATATAAGATATAGATACGTATACAGTATATATAACAGCTGCAGCAAAAAAAAGGAAATATTTAAATTTAAAAAATACCTCTGTTTAGATATTTTTTTATTAATTAGATGGCAATTTTAAAAAAATCTATTTATATCTTAATGACTATTTTTACATACATTTTAGATCGCAAACACTGTTTTGTACTATTCTTTTATAAAGATTTTAAACATCCAAAAAACTAAATTTTTTATGAAATTAATTTAAGAAGGCTGAAAATACGAAGAGACATTTAAAACGTTTTTGTTTTTTTTGTTTTTTTACAAAACACTGATTGTTACTTTAAACTACAAAAATAATTACTTTTTTTCACAATAATTAAAGGTATTTTATTTTTATTTTTTTCCATCCATCTTCTTCCGCTTATCCGAGGTCGGGTCGCGGGGGCAGCAGCCTAAGCAGGGAAGCCCAGACATCCCTCTCCTTCTTTTATTTTTTTAACAATTGTTATTTTATCATTTAGATTAATTTACAAAGGTAAAATATATAAATGAAAAAACATTTTCCAAATTAAATGGAAGGCCAAAAAAAAATGTTTCAATACAAATTTCATATCTTTTAATAAGAATCTTTACGTACACTTTTTAACAATTGTTATTTTATCATTTAGATTAATTTACAAAGGTAAAATATATAAATGAAAAAACATTTTCCAAATTAAATGGAAGGCCAAAAAAAAATGTTTCAATACAAATTTCATATCTTTTAATAAGAATCTTTACGTACACTTAAGATGGCAAACAATATGTCAACTCCAAAGATTTTATACAGGGTGACCTTTTTTATTATTATTTTTACATTAATTTAAGGCAAAAAATACTGAAAAAAATGTATTCTGCTTATAATTTTTAGAATTAGAAAAATAATTTCATCGAAATTTTAAAAGTAAAAAAAAAGAGGAAAATGTAATAATTACGTTAAAAAAAAAAAAGATTTTTTGTATTACCTTTATTATTTTTACATTCATTTTTTAAGGCAAAAAATACTGAAAAAAATGTATTCTGCTTATAATTTTTAGAATTAGAAAAATAATTTAATCGAAATTTTAAAAGTAAAAAAAAAATACAGAGGAAAATGTAATAATTACGTTAAAAAAAATTAATTAACATTTTTTTTTATTACCTTTATTATTTTTACATTCATTTTTTAAGGCAAAAAATACTGAAAAAAATGTATTCTGCTTATAATTTTTAGAATTAGAAAAATAATTTCATCGAAATTTTAAAAGTAAAAAAAAAAGAGGAAAATGTAATAATTACGTTTAAAAAAATTAATTAAAAAAAAACTTGTATTACCTTTATTATTTTTACATTCATTTTTTAAGGCAAAAAATACTGAAAAAAATGTATTGTGCTTATAATTTTTAGAATTAGAAAAATAATTTCATTGAAATTTTAAAAGTTAAAAAAAAAATACAGAGGAAAATGTAATAATTACGTTAAAAAAAATTATTAAAAAAAACTTTTATTACCTTTATTATTTTTACATTCATTTTTTAAGGCAAAAAATACTGAAAAAAATGTATTGTGCTTATAATTTTTAGAATTAGAAAAATAGATTAATCGAAATTTTAAAAGTGAAAAAAAAGAGAAAAATAGATTAATCGAAATTTTAAAAGTGAAAAAAAAGAGGAAAATTTAATAATTACGTTAAAAAAATTCAATTAAAAAAAACTTTTATTACCTTTATTATTTTTACATTCATTTTTTAAGGCAAAAAATACTGGAAAAAAATGTATTGTGCTTATAATTTTTAGAATTAGAAAAATAGATTCATCGAAATTTTAAAAGTGAAAAAAAATAAGAGGAAAATTTAATAATTACGTTAAAAAAAAATTCAATTAAAAAACCTTTTATTTCCTGCAACATTGTGACAGGCAGCATCCTTCTATCCGCCATTGCTCACTGATCCGATTATGGTGCTCTTTTCTGCCTGGTGATTGAGCTCTTGACATTGGACAAATACGCACTCTCCATTGACTTATTTATTTATATTTTTTAGGTAATCCTGTCCCTGTGGGCGGCACGTGGGGGCGGCGACAGATAATCCTGCAAACGGTCTCACAGCTGTCATGTCACCAACGACCTCATGCGATAATAACGAGGGGGCGTGGACAGAAAGGTGCTGCTTTTCCTCTCTAAAAAGTGAATAAATCAAATGAATGTTGTGAGACAAGTAGACGTGTGGGCTACTGTGGGAGAGGAAATCCTGAGGTCACATGACTTGAGGGCCTTAACATCCTCCATCTTAAAGGCTGCTATTAAATATGCATACAATTATGGCTGGGCATCGATGGGAAGCGGGTCTAAAAATGTTTGTAAGAATCTACTGCCTCTCATGTTTGTTTGCTGATAATATCAGTCTTTTCATATTGCTTGACAAGAGAAGCAAATTATTGTACTTGAAACCACAAAAACTAGGTTGATTGTAAATATTCTTTACACACTGCAAAAACTGAAATCTAAGTAAGAGGAAATATGTCAAATAAGGGTGATATTTGCTTATTTTCTGTCTGATATGATAATTCTTCTCACTAAGCAGATTTTATATTAGAGTGTTTTACTTGTTTTAAGTGTTTTGCTCCTAAATGATGTCAGTAAGATATTACAGCTTGTTGCTGAGATTTGATGAGCTATATTGAGTAAAACATGCTTGAAACTAGAATATCAACTGTTGCAAAGCTGTGTCATCAACACTCACAAGTAGAAAAGTCATCATTTCTTATTTCAAGCATGAAAAAAAAAATCATGATTTTGACATAATTGTGTCTCATAATTAAAACAGATGACAGCCAAATGGACTTTGCTGTTTTATTTCCAATGAAACAATAGAAAATAGGTACTCATATAGTAGTACAGTTGGCACAGTACAGTAAACTGACAGTTAATATTTCAACATTTAACATTTCTAACAATTTTGAACAGAAATAGTCCATGCACATTCAGATCAATTCTTCAAAATTACAATTAAAAATGTTTTGGTATATATGCGCACTAATTGACTGAAAGAGCACACACTTGGCGCGATGATGTCATGTTATCCATGGAAAAATGCATTTTTAGACAATATGATTTGCCTGAGCGGCTAGGAGACCCCGAGAGTAACAAGCGCTTGCCTTGTTGCCTTTCCATTAAGAACAATACATTAGTTTTTAGTATAAGTTTGCTGGTTTCAAGAAATGTAATGCCGAGCGCATATCATTATGTCAAGATAATGGCACTAGCATTTACTTCATTTAAGAATATTTTTCAACATATTGAGCAAAAAGTCTCTTTTTTTATTCTACCAAGAAAAGTGCACTTGTTATTAGTGAGAATATATTTATTTTAAGGTATTTTTGGGTTCATTGAAGTTAGCTAATTTTACTTGTTTTGGAAAGTCTTGACAAGCCAAATTTTCTTGTTCTATTGGCAGATAATTTTGCTTAATTCAAATAAAATACCCCTCATTTTTGTATTTTTTTTTCTTGTTTTTGAACACTGACTTTTTGCAGTGCAATAATTATGCATTGTAAAAATGCATGAATGAAGATCCTATCTCATCTCATTTTTGCAGCTCCTTATTTGTGACATGGACCTGCTTTAAAAGGGCATTGTTCCTTGACGTGGTGCAGGTTTTGTTGGGGGTTCACCGCAGTCACTTTTTAAGGTTTGTTTTGTTCAGTGCGCACCATTCTCTCCTACATTTTATTCACTTAAACTAATTTACAATAACAAACAAAAGGGGAAATTAAAAATACCTACCTGTTTATAATTAAAACTAAATAGATGACATAAAATGTTCTTTCACCAGTGCCACCATGGAAATGCCACCCTCTACCTCAAAGAACTACTCACCCCCAAATCCTCCACACGACACCTCCGCTCCGGACAGGCTAACCTCCTCCAACCTCCGAGGACAAAGCTCGCCGCTCCCAGTCTGTGGAACGCTCTCCCTGACCACCTGAAGGCACCACAGACTGTGGATGCTTTTAAAAAAGGCTTAAAAACCCTTCTTTTTAAAAAAAGCCTTTTTTTAGATTTATGCATACTAGTTTTAGCTATTTGGCTGTTGTAGTTTATATTTTTATTTATTTTTATTATCTTTTTAATTTTATTTATTTATTTTTTATATATTTTTTTTTAATACACTGTAGCACTTTGAGGTTGTTTACTCAATGTAAAGTGAACTTTACAAATAAAATCTATTATTATTATTATTATATCTTTTGAAAAACTCAGTTGGAAACATCCTACTGAATCGTCTGCAGCAAAATGATGATATCAATAGGCATTTTAAGTAATGTTAGGTTTGATTTTTATTTGTTGTTCTTGCACATTATATGTTAATTTAATATATCCACGTATTGCAATAGTATTTGGGGTCAATTATATTTTTTACAAAATGTTATTACCGTATTTTTCAGACTATAAGGCGCACTTAAAATCCTTTCATTTTCTCAAAACTCGACAGTGCGCCTAATGTACAGAATCATTTTGGTTGTGCTTGCTGACCTCAAAGCCATTTTATGTGGTACATGGTGTAATGATAAGTATGACCAGTAGATGGCAGTCACACACAAGAGATGCGCGTAGACTGCAATATGACTCAAGTAACATTTTATATGTGCCATTGAAAATATAGAACATTACACACGGCGCTCAAAAATCTATCAAAATGTTTTAGTAGGACTTTGGTAAGCTATGAAGCCACACCGCTTGGTGGATGGTACTGTGCTTCAACATAGGAGTATTATTATGGTGTGTGTATAAGGTAAGACATTATCTGGCATTTCGTTTCAAAATATTATGCAAAATATTGGTTTCGGGACAACACTAAATTATATATATATATATATATATATATATATATATATATATATATATATATATATATATATATATATATATATATATATATATATTAGGGCTGCAACAACTAATCGATTAAATCGATTAAAATCGATTATAAAAATAGTTGCCGATTAATTTAGTCATCGATTCGTTGGATCTATGTTATGCGCATGCGCAGAGGCTTTAGAAAAAAGAAAAAAAAAAATTATTGTATTTATTTTTTTAAATAAGTTGCAGCCCTAATATATATATATATATATATATATATATATATATATATATATATATATATATATATATATATATATATTAGGGCTGCAACAACTAATCGATTAAATCGATTAAAATCGATTATAAAAATAGTTGCCGATTAATTTAGTCATCGATTCGTTGGATCTATGTTATGCGCATGCGCAGAGGCTTTAGAAAAAAAAATAATAATAATTTTATTTTATTTATTTTTTTAAATAAATCTTTATTTATAAACTGCAACATTTACAAACAGCTGAGAAACATTAATCAAAATAAGTATGGTGCCATTATGCTGGTTTTTTTTTAATAAAATGCTGGAAAGGATAGAAATGTAGTTTGTTATTAATCGATTAATCGAAGTAATAATTGACAGATTAATCGATTATCAAATTAATTGTTAGTTGCAGCCCTAATATATATATATATATATATATATATATATATATATATATATATATATATATATATATATATATATATATATATATATATATATATATATATATATATATATATATATATATATATATATATATATATATATATATATATATATATATATATATTTGCAGACCCCTGACGATAGCAAGGATGAAAACGTGGTGAACTTTTGTGCGACTCCTTTTTGGAACGTTCCCAGGCATCGGTTTCAACACGTCAGTCGATCTTCTCGACTCAGTTATTTGAAAAGGCCGGTGCAGACACGTTGGATTAGATGCACCACATTCTAACAACGTGCGGAGGTGATGTCTCCGTCAAGATCCTTCAAGGTGTGTCTAAAGTGGAACGCTTCATCTGCTCATGTCTCGAGTGGACAAGAAGCAAAGTCCTTAGTGGCGAGATGAGCATAGACAACTGCTGCGTGCTGCGTGTTATCTGTCAGGCTGTTAACACATACCTGACATTCTCCTACTTTGTCCAACCTATGACTCACGTAGAAGAAGCCCACTTCTACCTACAGTCAAAACCTCAGCACCATACATGACTGCCAGTATTTGTTTATGTAGGTCCACTCTTCTACTCCTGAACCGCTGCACACAGATGGTGGTGCTGTTGTCAAACACCAATAAGTCTGATTGACTTGAAATTCCTCACGCAGCTGCACAAAACACTCTGTAATTTAAGTTAATTGCCGCAAAAAAAATTTGGTACGCTCGTTTAGGAGACTGTTAAGCACATGCGCCTAAAATTTTAACACAACGGGTTGAAAAACATGGCAGCCATCAAGCAAAAGGGGGAAAAAAGTCAATCAGGACTTAGCAACTAATTGTGTATGATTAATTGACTAGTTGTGTAATGATTATAAAACTTTGAGGAAATCTGTATTAAGTAGGGGTGTAACGGTACACAAAAATGTCGGTTCGGTACGTACCTCAGTTTAGAGGTCACGGTTCGGTTCATTTTCGTTACAGTAAGAAAACAACAAAATATAATTTTTTTGATTATTTATTTACCAAATTTGTAAACAATGGCATAACATACATCATACTTGCCAACCTTGAGACCTCCAATATCGGGAGGTGGGGGGTAGGGGGTGTGGGGGGGGGGGGGGGGGGGGGGCTTGGTCGGGGGTGGGGGTGGTGGTGGTTGGGGGCGGTTGGCGTGGTTATTTACAGCTAGAATTCACCAACTCGAGTATTTCATATATATATATATATATATATATATATATATATATATATATATATATATATATATATATATATATATATATATATATATATATGTGTGTATGAAATACTTGACTTTCAGTGAATTCTAGCGCTATATGTATATATATATATATATATTAGGGCTGCAACTAACGATTAATTTGATAATCGATTAATCTGTCGATTATTACTTCGATTAATCGATTAATAGTCTGATAAAAGAGACAAACTACATTTCTATCCTTTCCAGTATTTTATTGAAAAAAACAGCATACTGGCACCATACTTATTTTGATGATTGTTTCTCAGCTGTTTGTACATGTTGCAGTTTATAAATAAAGGTTTTTTTTGTTTTTTTTAAATAAAAAAATAAAAAATTTTTTTTTTTTTTTTTTTTTTTTTTAAAAGCCTCTGCGCATGCGCATAGCATAGATCCAACGAATCGATGACTAAATTAATCGGCAACTATTTTTATAATCGATTTTAATCGATTAGTTGTTGCAGCCCTAATATATATATATATATATATATATATATATATATATATATATATATATATATATATATATATATATATATATATATATATTAGGGGTGTGGGAAAAAATCGATTCGAATTCGAATCGCGATTCTCACGTTGTGCGATTCAGAATCGATTCTCATTTTTAAAAAAATCGATTTATTTTTTTTTATATATATATATTTTTATTATTAATTTATTTTTATTTTTTTTTTAAATTAATCAATCCAACAAAACAATACACAGCAATACCATAACAATGCAATCCAATTCCAAAAGCAAACCCGACCCAGCAACACACAGAACTGCAATAAACAGAGCAATTGAGAGGAGACACAAACACGACACACAACAAACCAAAAGTAGTTAAACAAAAATGAATATTATCAACAACAGTATCAATATTAGTTACAATTTCAACATAGCAGTGATTAAAAATCCCTCATTGACATTATCATTAGACATTTAGTTTATGAGATGCAAGTGTAAGCCACTGCGACACTATTGTTCATTTTTTGTATTGTTTTTTTTTATTAATGTTTGTAATGATAATATCAATGAGGGATTTTTAATCACTGCTATGTTGAAATTGTTACTAATATTGATACTGTTGTTCCGTGTCATGTTTGTGTCTCCTCAATTGCTCTCAATTGCTCTGTTTATTGCTATTCTGAATGTTGCTGGGTCGGGTTTTGTTTTGAAATTGTATTGCATTATTATGGTATTGTTGTGTATTGTTTTCATTAAAAAAAAAATTAAAAAAAATAAAAAATAAAAAATTGTTTTTGAATCGAGAATCGTGTTGAATTGAAAAAAAAAAATCGATTCTGAATCGAATCGTGACCCCAAGAATCGATTTTGAATCGAATCGTGGGACACCCAAAGATTCCCAGCCCTAATATATATACATATATATATTTATTTATTTTATTTACATAAAAGAAATACTTGAAATTCAGTGTTCCGGTGGCTATCCATTAGATGGCAGTATTGTCCTGTTTAACTTCTCCGTTCATGACGAGTATATCATTTCGGCCACCGTGTTCAATGGAGAAGTCTGTTCTACATATTTACAGGCAACATACACCTTCCCCTTCCAACTGTCCTGGATGAACTGAAATTCTTGTTTCCATTCGTTTGAATTCGTTAGGCAAGCTGTTTATATTGTGGGAAAGCGGACGTGAGAACAGGCTGTCCCCACTCAGTCTCAGGTCCGCATTGAGCTGGAGGGGGCGTGGCCTCCAGCTCCGGCTGAATACCGGGAGTTTGTCGGGAGAAAATCTCTGGATTCTCCCGCTAAAAACGGGAGGGTTGGCAAGTATGACATACATATACACACAGGGTCCATTGCCAGGGTTAATGTGGTCAACATATATCAAATAAAATCTAAATAAGATAAGGCTCAGAATGGTGTCTTAACAAAACCTTTCTACATATAAAGTGCTTTTTTTGATTGATTGATTGAGGCTTTTATTAGTAGATTGCACAGTACAGTACATATTCCCTACAATTGACCACTAAATGGTAACACCCCAATAAGTTTTTCAACTTGTTTAAATCCACGTTAATCAACATTAAACTGCCTCAAGTTGTTGCTCACATTAAATAAAATGACAACACTTTTCTTCTACATATAAAAAGTGCAACATAAAACAGTTTCAAGTCAACTCAGCTCATTGTTCTTCCACCATAGAAGTGGGTCAAAATCTAGTTTTTAATGCAATATGGACTTTTATCTGCTGCTATAAAAACATTTGTTATTGCTTTAGCCCTGCCTGACTCGCCGAGGAGAGGCTGCTTGAATGCGGTGGTGACGCTTCAAATGGGTTAGCATGTGTTATGAGAGTAGCGTATGTGTGTGTGTGGCCCTTTAATAGGTGACAGCATGTGAGGTGAGTGTGTGGGCGAGCGAGGTGAGGGAGCGGTAGCTTGATTGCGGGGAGTGGCTAGTGTTTTGTTGGATCGGCTGTGTGCAAGACCTCAATAAAGCCACGATTTGCAACTAATCGCCGGATTCGTCATTTACCCTGGAGTCCGGAGCTGTGGAGACCCACTGCCGGGTAGAGTGAAGGGTGTTGCCCCCGAGAATACATCGGCCCTGGAGGAGTGTCTCCCCTGCGCTCCTCGACTACGGTCTGGGAGCCGGAAGCAGGAAAGGTGCAACACAGGGCTAAAGCAATAACAAATGTTTTTATAGCAGCAGATATAAGTCCATATTGCATTCAAAACTAGATTTTGAGCCACTTCTATGGTGGAAGAACAATGAGCCCATATATCCTCTTACTGCCAAGTTAGCCAGGCTGGGGGGGGGAAGAAAAGTTAATCTGAGGCTGAGTTGACTTGAAACTGTTTAATGTTGCACTTTTTATATGTAGAAGAAAAGTGTTGTCATTTTATTTAATGTGAGCAACAACTTGAGGCAGTTTAGAGTTGATTAACGTGGACCCCGACTTAAACAAGTTGAAAAACTTATTGGGGTGTTACCATTTAGTGGTCAATTATACGGAATATGTACTGTACTGTGCAATCTACTAATAAAAGTCTCAATCAATCAATCAAAAAAAGCACTTTATATGTAGAAAGGTTTTGTTAAGAAACCAATTCTGAGCCTTATCTTATTTAGTTTTTATTTTATATATGTTGACCACATTAACCCTGGCAATGGACCCTGTGTGTATATGTATGTTATGCCATTGTTTACACATTTGGTAAATAAATAACCAAAAAATTTATATTTTGTTGTTTTCTTACTGTACCGAAAATGAACCGAACCGTGACCTCTAAACCGAGGTACGTACCGAACCGACATTTTTGTGTACCGTTACACCCCTAATATGCATGCAAACAGAGTATACAAACGTTTACCAAACTATGCACTTTTGTCGAGAAAGGAAGCTATTAATTATATTTACATTATTTATTTATTTAATATACAAACTTTTCTATTTACGAACCAATTAAGTGCGTAGATCAGGGGTCACCAACGCGGTGCCCGCGGGCACCAGGTAGCCCGTAAGGACCAGATGAGTAGCCCGCCGGCCTGTTCTAAAAATAGCTCAATTAGCAGCACTTACCAGTGAGCTGCCTCTATTTTTTAAATTGTATTTATTTACTAGCAAGCTGGTCTCGTTTTGCCCGACATTTTTAATTCTAAGAGAGACAAAACTCAAATAGAAAATATTTTAAAGACTTCGTCTTCACTTGTTTAAATAAATTCATTAATTTTTTTACTTTGCTTCTTATAACTTTCAGAAAGACAATTTTAGAGAAAAAATACAACATTAAAAATTATTTTAGGATTTTTAAACACATATACCTTTTTACCTTTTAAATTCCTTCCTTTTCTTTCCTGACAATTTAAATCAATGTTCAAGTATTTTTTTTTTTTATTGTAAAGAATGATAAATACATTTTAATTAAATTCTTCATTTTAGCTTCTGTTTTTTGCGACAAAGAATATTTGTGAAATATTTCTTCAAACTTATTATGATTAAAATTCAAAAGAAATATTCTGGCAAATCTAGAAAATCTGTAGAATCAAATTTAAATCTTATTTCAAAGTCTTTTGAATTTCTTTTAAAAATTTTGTTCTGGAAAATCTAGAAGAAATAATGATTTGTCTTTGTTAGAAATATAGCTTCGTCCAATTTGTTATATATTCTAACAAAGTGCAGATTGGATTTTAACCTATTTAAAACAAGTCATCAAAATTCTAAAATGAATCTTAATCAGGAAAAATGACTAATGATGTTCCATAAATTATTTTTTTCATTTTTTCAAAAAGATTCGAATTAGCTAGTTTTTCTCTTCTTTTTTTCGGTTGAATTTTGAATTTTAAAGAGTCGAAATTGAAGATAAACTATGTTTCCAAATTTAATTGTAATTTTTTTCGTGTTTTCTCCTCTTTTAAACCGTTCAATTAAGTGTAAATATCATTCATTATTAATAATAACATAGAGTTAAAGGTAAATTGAGCAAATTGGCTATTTCTGGAAATTTATTGAAGTGTGTATCAAACTGGTAGCCCTTCGCATTAATCACTACCCAAGAAGTAGCTCTTGCTTTCTAAAAGGTTGGTGACCCCTGGTGTAGATCAATGTTCCACTGTAATACATTGGGAAAGAAATGTGTAATAAATGATAAATATAAGTATACATGCTTTTTCAAGATTCAAGATGCTTTATTATTGTCCATTCTTTAACATGTACAAGACACATAAGAACTGACATTTCATTTTCATTTTTTTACTTCCTCATGTTTAGTGTTATTATTGCACCAGCAAACAAGAGATCAATCCCCAATTTCAAGTATCAGGAAATGACCTCAAAAGTATCCAAAATGTACGAGGAGTGGGTTCCAGCCACCGCTGCCGCTCGCCATGCGCATTACACTCGGGTCATTACGCGCTCAAGCTGCTCCTTCTTTTGTCTTAAGTTTGTTTACGTCGACCCGAAACGAGAGTGAGGGCCGCACAATGGCTCTCAACCATCTGCTCCACTGGTGGTCTCCTTGAAAACAAGCCCCCCCCCCCAGCGGGGAGGACAGAATGGGAGTATCATAGCGGACGTCGTGGGACAGGACCATTGTCAATAAAAGTCGGTTCAAAGTGAAAGCAAATCACTCCAATAATCAGATTACTTTTTATTGATCCTTTTTGCCAATACAGTCGTCCATCGTGACATCCTGCGTCATATATAATAATCAATAATATTGCGGGTTCATCACATCGCAGATTTTATTGGGATTTTTAAAGCATATTTTATATAATGTTGGCCCTAAATTACACTTGTTAGGCACAGAACTTAATAAATACAGTAAAAATATCAATACTATGGATTGGATAATGGCCACTAGAGACTAAACCAATCAGTATCGTGGCCACTGATTGGCTCAGCCTCAGAGAGCATTACTAGAGTTTTAACTAAAGGGTGTTACTTCATGTCTTTGGGGCTCTCATATTGTTGAAAAACAAGGAAAGGCCATGTAACACAGTGGTAAGAATGCCCCTCTGCCAACTTCATGTCTTTGGGGCTCTCAAATTGTTGAAAAACAAGGAAAGGCCATGTAACACAGTGGTAAAAATGCCCGTCTGCCAAACTTTTTTGCAATGTGTTGCTGCCATTAAATTCTAAGTTAATGATTATTTGCAAAAAAAAAAAAGTGTTTCTCAGTGTGAACATGAAATATCTTGTCTTTGCAGTCCATTCAATTGAATATAAATTGAAAAGGATTTGTAAATCATTGTATTCTGTTTTTATTTACCATTTACACAAAGTGCCAACTTCACTGGTTTTGGGTTTTGTAATATTTGTTGACTTACTTATGGTGTATTTCATGTATTTATTTAATCACTTTTCTGTTACAAACAGAACAAAGAACTGGGATATAACTGCTATGGTATGAAAAGGGGTAAGATTAAATAAGATCTGACAATAAATGACAAAATCCCAATTTTTTTTTAATATATATATTTTGTATATGTTGCGACATTGGTATGATTTTTTTTAATTAAGTCCCTAGTAAAGAACAAAATAAATATGTTTTATGATTTTGTAGATATTGTGACATTGCTATGTTTGTTGTGAATTAAAAAACAATAAATTACTAAATTAACGTTTTTCTTTTCTTTTACAATTGTGTATATATTGCGACATTGGTATGTTTTTTTTTTAATTAAGTCCCAGGAAAAGAAGAAACTATTTTTTTTAAATGATTTTGTAGATATTGTGACATTGCTATGTTTGTTGTGAATTAAGTCCTTAAAAAACAATAAATGACTAAATTAACCTTTTTTTTTTCTTTTACAATTTTGTATGTATTGTGACATTGGTATGTTTTTTTTAATTAAGTCCCTGGAAAAGAATAACATTTTTTTTAATGGTTTGGTAGATAATGTGACATTGCTATGTTAGTTGTGAATTAAGTCATTAGAAAACAATATATGACAAAATTTACCTTTTATCTATTTTTTTTTTACAATTTTGTATATATTGCGACATTGGTATGATTTTTTTTTTTTACTTAAGTCCCTAGTAAAGAACAAAATAAATATGTTTTATGATTTTGTAGATATTGTGACATTGCTATGTTTGTTGTGAATTAAGTCCTTAAAAAACAATAAATGACTAAATTAACCTTTTTTTTTTCTTTTACAATTTTGTATGTATTGTGACATTGGTATGTTTTTTTTAATTAAGTCCCTGGAAAAGAATAACATTTTTTTTTTTATGGTTTGGTAGATAATGTGACATTGCTATGTTAGTTGTGAATTAAGTAATTAGAAAACAATATATGACAAAATTTACCTTTTATCTATTTTTTTTTTTACAATTTTGTATATATTGCGACATTGGTATGATTTTTTTTAATTAAGTCCCTAGTAAAGAACAAAATAAATATGTTTTATGATTTTGTAGATATTGTGACATTGCTATGTTTGTTGTGAATTAAGTCCTTAAAAAACAATAAATGACTAAATTAACATTTTTTTTTTCCTTTACAATTTTGTATGTATTGTGACATTGGTATGTTTTTTTTAATTAAGTCCCTGGAAAATATTTTTTTTAATGGTTTGGTAGATAATGTGACATTGCTATGTTAGTTGTGAATTAAGTCATTTAAAAACAATAAATGACAAAATTTACCTTTTATCTATTTTTTTTGACAATTTTGTATATATTGCGACATTGGTATGTTTTTTTGTTTTTTTTTAATTAAGTCCCTGGAAAAGAACTAACATTTTTTTTTTGTTATGATTTTGTAGATATTGTGACATTGCTATGTTTGTTGTGAATGTAAGTTCTTAAAAAAAACAATAAATGACAAAATCCCAATTTTTTTTATATATATATAATTTTGTATATATAGCGACGTTGGTATTATTTTTTTTTACTTAAGTCCCTAGTAAAGAACAAAATAAATATGTTTTATGATTTTGTAGATATTGTGACATTGCTATGTTTGTTGTGAATTAAGTCCTTAAAAAACAATAAATGACTAAATTAACATTTTTTTTTTCTTTTACAATTTTGTATGTATTGTGACATTGGTATGTTTTTTTTAATTAAGTCCCTGGAAAAGAATAACATTTTTTGTTATGGTTTGGTAGATAATGTGACATTGCTATGTTAGTTGTGAATTAAGTCATTAAAAAACATTAAATGACAAAATTTACCTTCTATCTATTTTTTTGGACAATTTTGTATATATTGCGACATTGGTATGTTTTTTGTTTTTTTTAACTAAGTCCCTGGAAAAGAACTAAAAAAAAATTTTGTTATGATTTTGTAGATATTGTGACATTGCTATGTTTGTTGTGAATGTAAGTTCTTAAAAAAAAAACAATAAATGACAAAATCCCAAAAATTTTTTTTTATATATATAATTTTGTATATATAGCGACATTGGTATGATTTTTTTTTTACTTAAGTCCCTAGTAAAGAACAAAATAAATATGTTTTATGATTTTGTAGATATTGTGACATTGCTATGTTTGTTGTGAATTAAGTCCTTAAAAAACAATAAATGACTAAATTAACCTTTTTTTTTTCTTTTACAATTTTGTATGTTTTGTGACATTGGTATGTTTTTTTTAATTAAGTCCCTGGAAAATATTTTTTTTAATGGTTTGGTAGATAATGTGACATTGCTATGTTAGTTGTGAATTAAGTCATTAGAAAACAATAAATGACAAAATTTACCTTTTATCTATTTTTTTGACAATTTTGTATATATTGCGACATTGGTATGTTTTTTTTTTTTTTTCTAATTAAGTCCCTGGAAAAGAACTACATTTTTTTTTGTTATGATTTTGTAGATATTGTGACATTGCTGTGTTTGTTGTGAATGTAAGTTCTTAAAAAAAAAACAATAAATGACAAAATCCCAATTTTTTTTTTATATATATAATTTTGTATATAAAGCGACATTGGTATGATTTATTTTTTTACTTAAGTCCCTAGTAAAGAACAAAATAAATATGTTTTATGATTTTGTAGATATTGTGACATTGCTATGTTTGTTGTGAATGTAAGTCCTTAAAAAACAATAAATTACTAAATTAACTTTTTTTTTTCTTTTACAATTGTGTATGTATTGCGACATTGGTATGTTTTTTTTTATTAAGTCCCTGGAAAAGAAGAAAATAATTTTTTTTATATTGCGACTAGAGATGTCGATAAATGCTTTAAAATGCAATATCGGAAATTATCGGTATCAGGTTTTTTATTATCGGTATCGTTTTTTTTTTGTTTTGTTTTTATTAAATCAACATAAACCTCCCTCCCCCATTTACACTCATTCACACAAAAGGGTTGTTTTTTTCTGTTATTAATATTCTGGTTCCTACATTATATATCAATATATATCAATACAGTCTGCAAGGGATACAGTCCGTAAGCACACATGATTGTGGTCCCTGATTGTGGTCCGTTGATATGTTTTTTGTGAATTAAGTCCTTAGAAAACAATAAATAAAATAAACTTTTTTTTTTACAATTTTGTATATATTGCGACATTGGTATGTTTTTGTTTTTTTAATTAAGTCCCTGGAAAAGAACAAAATAAACATTTTCTATGATTTTGCAGATATTGTGACATTGGTATGTTTGTTGTGAATTAAGTCATTAAAAAACAATAAATTACAAAATTAACATTTTATCTTTTTTTTTTTTACAATTTTGTATATATTGCAACACTGGTAGTTTTTAAAAAAAATTAAGTCCCTGGAAAATAACAAAATAAAAATGTTTATGATTTTGTTGATATTGTGACATTGCTATTTTTGGTGATTTGAGTCCTTGGAAAATAAAATCATCACGTTCTTTGACAAAATGAACAAAATTTGTATTAAGGTTTTAGAAAATTATAAAATGTAAAAATGTGTACGATTTTGTAGATATTGTGATATTAGTATATTTGTTGATTTGAGTCCTTGGATAATAATAAATGACAAAATAAACAATTTTTTTTAATGATTTTGTGACGTTGATATGTTTGTTGTGAATTATTATTAGAAAATAATAAATAAAATAAACTTTTTTTGTTTGTTTTTTTACATTTTTGTATATATTGCGACATTGGTATATATATATTTTTTTTATTAAGTCCCTGGAAAAGAACAAAATAAAAATTGTTTATGATTTTGTAGATATTGTGACATTGCTATGTTTGTTGTGAATTTAGGTTTTAGAAAATTCTAAAATGTAAAAATGTGTACGATTTTGTGTATATTGTGATATTAGTATATTTGTTGATTTGAGTCCTTGGATAATAATAAATTACAAAATAAATAAAAAATTCAATGATTTTGTGACGTTGATATGTTTGTTGTGAATTATTATTAGAAAATAATAAATAAAATAAACATTATTTTTTTCTTTTTATTTACAATTTTGTATATATTGCGACATTGGTATGTTTTTGTTTTTTTTAATTAAGTCCCTGGAAAAGAACAAAATACATTTTTTAAATGATTTTGTAGATATTGTGACATTGCTATGTTTGTTGTGAATTAAGTCCTAAAAAAACAATAAATGACTAAATTAACATTTTTTATTTTGTATATATTGCGACATTGGTATGTTTTTTTTTTCATTAAGTCCCTGGAAAAGAACAAAATAAACAAGTGTTTATGATTTTGTAGATATGGTGACATTGCTATGTTTGTTGTGAATTAAGGTTTTAGAAAATTATAAAATGTAAAAATGTGTACGATTTTGTAGCTATTGTGATATTAGTATATTTGTTGATTTGAGTCCTTGGATAATAATAAATTACAAAATAAATAAAAAATTCAATGATTTTGTGACGTTGATATGTTTGTTGTGAATTATTATTAGAAAATAATAAATAAAATAAACATTTTTTTTTCTTTTTTTTTACAATTTTGTATATATTGCGACATTGGTATGTTTTTTTTTTTTTAATTAAGTCCCTGGAAAAGAACAAAATACATTTTTTAAATGATTTTGTAGATATTGTGACATTGCTATGTTTGTTGTGAATTAAGTCCTTAAAAAAACAACAAATGACTAAATTAACATTTTTTATTTTGTATATATTGCGACATTGGTATGTTTTTTTTTTCACTAAGTCCCTGGAAAAGAACAAAATAAACATGTTCTTATGATTTTGTAGATATTGTGACATTGCTATGTTTGTTGTGAATTAAGGTTTTAGCAAATTATAAAATGTAAAAATGTGTACGATTTTGTAGATATTGTGATATTAGTATATTTGTTGATGTGAGTCCTTGGATAAAAATAAATTACAAAATAAATAAAAAATTCAATGATTTTGTGACGTTGATATGTTTGTTGTGAATTATTATTAGAAAATAATAAATAAAATAAACATTATTTTTTTTATTTTTTTTTTACAATTTTGTAGATATTGTGATATTAGTATATTTGTTGATTTGAGTCCTTGGATAAAAATAAATTACAAAATAAATAAAAAATTCAATGATTTTGTGACGTTGATATGTTTGTTGTGAATTATTATTAGAAAATAATAAATAAAATAAACATTATTTTTTTTCTTTTTTTTTTACAATTTTGTAGATATTGTGATATTAGTATATTTGTTGATTTGAGTCCTTGGATAAAAATAAATTACAAAATAAATAAAAAATTCAATGATTTTGTGACGTTGATATGTTTGTTGTGAATTATTATTAGAAAATAATAAATAAAATAAACATTTTTTTTTCTTTTTTTTTTACAATTTTGTAGATATTGTGACATTGGTATGTTTTTTTTTTTAAATTAAGTCCCTGGAAAAGAACAAAAAAATTTGTTTATGATTTTGTAGATATGGTGACGTTGGTATGTTTGTTGTGAATTTAGGTTTTAGAAAATTATAAAATGTAAAAATGTGTACGATTTTGTAGCTATTGTGATATTAGTATATTTGTTGATTTGAGTCCTTGGAAAATAATAAATTACAAAATAAATAAAAAATTCAATGATTTTGTGACGTTGATATGTTTGTTGTGAATTATTATTAGAAAATAATAAATAAAATAAACATTTTTTTTTCTTTTTTTTTACAATTTTGTATATATTGCGACATTGGTATGTTGTTTTTTTTTTTAATTAAGTCCCTGGAAAAGAACAAAATACATTTTTTTAATGATTTTGTAGATATTGTGACATTGCTATGTTTGTTGTGAATTAAGTCCTTAAAAAAACAATAAATGACTAAATTAACATTTTTTATTTTTTTATTTTGTATATATTGCGACATTGGTATGTTTTTTTTTTCACTAAGTCCCTGGAAAAGAACAAAATAAACATGTTGTTATGATTTTGTAGATATTGTGACATTGCTATGTTTGTTGTGAATTAAGGTTTTAGCAAATTATAAAATGTAAAAATGTGTACGATTTTGTAGATATTGTGATATTAGTATATTTGTTGATTTGAGTCCTTGGATAAAAATAAATTACAAAATAAATAAAAAATTCAATGATTTTGTGACGTTGATATGTTTGTTGTGAATTATTATTAGAAAATAATAAATAAAATAAACATTATTTTTTTTATTTTTTTTTTACAATTTTGTAGATATTGTGATATTAGTATATTTGTTGATTTGAGTCCTTGGATAAAAATAAATTACAAAATAAATAAAAAAATTCAATGATTTTGTGACGTTGATATGTTTGTTGTGAATTATTATTAGAAAATAATAAATAAAATAAACATTATTTTTTTTCTTTTTTTTTTACAATTTTGTAGATATTGTGACGTTGGTATGTTTTTTTTTTTTAATTAAGTCCCTGGAAAAGAACAAAAAAATGTGTTTATGATTTTGTAGATATGGTGACGTTGGTATGTTTGTTGTGAATTTAGGTTTTAGAAAATTATAAAATGTAAAAATGTGTACGATTTTGTAGCTATTGTGATATTAGTATATTTGTTGATTTGAGTCCTTGGATAATAATAAATTACAAAATAAATAAAAAAATTCAATGATTTTGTGACGTTGATATGTTTGTTGTGAATTATTATTAGAAAATAATAAATAAAATAAACATTTTTTTTTTTTTTTTTTTTACAATTTTGTATATATTGCGACATTGGTATGTTTTTGTTTTTTTAATTAAGTCCCTGGAAAAGAACAAAATAATTTTTTTAAATGATTTTGTAGATATTGTGACATTGCTGTTTGTTGTGAATTAAGTCCTTAAATAAACAATAAATGACTAAATTAACATTTTTTATTTTTTATTTTTTTATTTTGTATATATTGCGACATTGGTATGTTTTTTTTTCACTAAGTCCCTGGAAAAGAACAAAATAAACATGTTTTTATGATTTTGTAGATATTGTGACGTTGCTATGTTTGTTGTGAATTAAGGTTTTAGAAAATTGTAAAATGTAAAAATGTGTACGATTTTGTAGATATTGTGATACTAGTATATTTGTTGATTTGAGTCCTTGGATAATAATAAATTACAAAATAAATAAAAAATTCAATGATTTTGTGACGTTGATATGTTTGTTGTGAATTATTATTAGAAAATAATAAATAAAATAAACATTTTTTTATTTATTTTTTTTTACAATTTTGTATATATTGCGACATTGGTATGTTTTTGTTTTTTTAATTAAGTCCCTGGAAAAGAACAAAATACATTTTTAAAATGATTTTGTAGATATTGTGGCATTGGTATGTTTGTTGTGAATTAAGTCCTTAAAAAAACAATAAATGACTAAATTAACATTTTTTATTTTTTATTTTGTATATATTGCGACATTGGTATGTTTTTTTTTCACTAAGTCCCTGGAAAAGAACAAAATAAACATGTTTTTATGATTTTGTAGATATTGTGACATTGCTATGTTTGTTGTGAATTAAGGTTTTAGAAAATTGTAAAATGTAAAAATGTGTACGATTTTGTAGATATTGTGATATTAGTATATTTGTTGATTTGAGTCCTTGGATAATAATAAATTATAAAATAAATAAAAAATTCAATGATTTTGTGACGTTGATATGTTTGTTGTGAATTATTATTAGAAAATAATAAATAAAATGAACATTTTATTTTTATTTTTTTACAATTTTGTAGATATTGTGACGTTGGTATGTTTGTTGTGAATTATTATTAGAAAATAATAAATAAAATAAACATTATTTTTTTCTTTTTTTTTTTTACAATTTTGTAGATATTGTGATATTAGTATATTTGTTGATTTGAGTCCTTGGATAATAATAAATCACAAAATAAATAAAAAATTCAATGATTTTGTGACGTTGATATGTTTGTTGTGAATTATTATTAGAAAATAATAAATAAAATAAACATTATTTTTTCTTTTTTTTTTTTACAATTTTGTAGATATTGTGACATTGCTATGTTTGTTGTGAATTAAGGTTTTAGAAAATTATAAAATGTAAAAATGTGTACGATTTTGTAGATATTGTGATATTAGTATATTTGTTGATTTGAGTCCTTGGATAATAATAAATTACAAAATAAATAAAAAAAATTCAATGATTTTGTGACGTTGATATGTTTGTTGTGAATTATTATTAGAAAATAATAAATAAAATAAACATTATTTTTTTTCTTTTTTTTTACAATTTTGTATATATTGCGACGTTGGTATGTTTGTTGTGAATTAAGTCCTTAAAAAAACAATAAATGACTAAATTAACATTTTTTATTTTGTATATATTGCGACATTGGTACGTTTTTTTTTTCACTAAGTCCCTGGAAAAGAACAAAATAAACATGTTTTTATGATTTTGTAGATATTGTGACATTGCTATGTTTGTTGTGAATTAAGGTTTTAGAAAATTACAAAATGTAAAAATGTGTACGATTTTGTAGATATTGCGACCTTAGTATATTTGTTGAATGAAGTCCCTGAAAAAGAACAAAATAAACATGTTTTTATGATTTTGTAGATATCGTGACATTGCTATGTTTGGTGATTTGAGTCCTTGGAAAATAAAATCTTGTGGCATTTATCATGTTTTTGTTTCCCTAAAATGTGATTACAATCACGGTCAGCAAATTACCGGCACAATCGGGTTTGAGCATCGGCAATATTGTCTTGCATCGACATCGACATTTGCAGTATCGCCCGCCTCGACGGAAGTAACGCAGTTGGAAAAGTAACGTGGGCAGGTGCACGTGTCGCATCCCCACCGGAAGTGTAAACGCCACACCTCGCGTGGAACCAACAAACATTTGTGGTGTCGGACGGGAGCGAGCTCACCTTGGCGGCGGTCATGCGACGCTGTGAGGCTGCGGAGGTTCCCTCCCTCCGCCCCGGAGCTGGTGAAGCAGCCTTGGGGGTCCGAGTTAGGAGAAAGGCGGTGTCATGGTGCTCCTTCGCCGGGGCCGCCAGCTTCCACTGATCCCTCTGCCAGGAGGAGAGGGAGGGGCGAGGGGCGAGGGGGCGGGGCTTTAACCCTCCTGTTTCATTCAATCATTATTCTTTATTACCGCCAAAATGAAAAAAAAACTAACAAATACAATGTAATTAAATAAAGGTAGATATATTTTCTCACAAAATGTCATTTGAAAAAGTGATTATGGGTCCAAACACTGGCTGAAATAAAAAAAAAAAAGATAATGTCATATCTTTGTTGAATTAAGTCCTCGGATAATAATGAATGACAAAATAAACACATTTTGTGACATTGATATGTTTGTTGTGAATTAAGTCCTTGGAAAATAATAAATAAAATATACTTTTTTTTAATTTATTTTTTTAAATTTTGTATATATTGCGACGTTGGTATGTTTTTGTTTTTTTTAATTAAGTCCCTGGAAAAAAACAAAATATTAATTTTGTTATGATTTTGTAGATATTGTGACATCGCTATGTTTGTTGTGAAATAAGTCCTTAAAAAACAATAAATGACTAAATTAACATTTTTTATTTCATTTTATAATTTTGTATGTATTGTGACATTGTTTTTTTCTAATTAAGTCCCTGGAAAAGAATAAAATATATTTTGTTATGATTTTGTAGATATTGTGACATTGCTATGTTTGTTGTGAATGTAAGTTCTTAAAAAAAACAATAAGTGACAAAATCCCAATTTTTTTTTAATTATTATATAATTTTGTATATATTGCGACATTGGTATGTTTTTTTTTTTTTTAATTAAGTCCCTGGAAAAGAACAAAATATTTTTTTTGTTATGATTTTGTAGATATTGTGACATTGCTATGTTTGTTGTGAATTAAGTCCTTAAAAAACAATAAATGACTAAATTAAAAAAAAATTATTTTATTTTATAATTTTGTATGTATTGTGACATTGGTATGTTTTTTTTATTAAGTCCCTGGAAAAGTACAAAATATTTTTTTTGTTATGATTTTGTAGATATTGTGACATTGTTATGTTTGTTGTGAATGGAAGTTCTTAAAAAAAACAATAAGTGACAAACCCCCCCCCCCCCCCAAATGTTTTATTATATTATTTTGTATATATTGCGACATTGGTATGATTTTTTTTTTAATTAAGTCCCTAGTAAAGAACAAAATAAATATGTTTTATGATTTTGTAGATATTGTGACATCGCTATGTTTGTTGTGAATTAAGTCCTTAAAAAACAATAAATGACTAAATTAACCTTTTTTATTTCATTTTATAATTTTGTATGTATTGTGACATTGGTATGTTTTTTTTAATTAAGTTCCTGGAAAAGAATAAAATATATTTTGTTATGGTTTGGTAGATAATGTGACATTGCTATGTTTGTTATGAATTAAGTCATTAAAAAACAATAAATGACAAAATTAACATTTTATCAATTTTTTTACAATTTTGTATATATTGCAACACTGGTATGTTTTTGTTTTTTTATTAAGTCCCTTGAAAATAACAAAATACATTTTTTTATGATTTTGTAGATATTGTGACGTTGGTATGTTTGTTGTGAATTAAGTCCTTAAAAAAACAATAAATGACAAAATTAACCTTTTTTTTTTTTTTATACAATTTTGTATATATCGCTACATTGGTATGTTTTTTTTTTTTCTTTTTAATTAAGTCCCTGGAAAAGAACAACATAAAAAATGTTTATCATTTTGTAGATATTGTGACATTGGTATGTTTGTTGATTTGAGTCCTTGGTTCATAATAAATGACAAAATAAATAAAACATTTATGATTTTGGGACGATATGTTTTTTGTGAATTAAGTCTAGAAAACAATAATTGTATATATTGCGACATTGGTATATATATTTTTTTTTTTTAATTAAGTGCCTGGAAAATAACAAAATAATTTTTTTTATGATTTTGTGACATTGGTATGTTTGTTGTGAATTAAGGTTTTAGAAAATTATCAAATGTAAAAATGTATACGATTTTGTAGATATTGTGATATTAGCATATTTGTTGATTTGAGTCCTTGGATAATAATAAATGACAAAATAAACAACAACAAAAAAATGCCTTACTTTACTTTTAAAAAATTCAAAAGTAAAAATATATATTTTTCTTAAAAAAAAAAATCCACATTTTTATTATTTCATTGCAATGGTTTCACAAAGTAGGTTGTGAGTTCAAACCTCGGCCGAGTCGTACCAAAGACTATAAAAATGGGAGCCATTACCTCCCTGCTTGGCACTCGGCATCAAGGGTTGGAATTGGGGGTTAAATCACCAAAAAATGTTTCCCGGGCGCGGCCACCGCTGCTGCTCACTGCTCTCCTCACCTCGCAGGGGGTGAACAAGGGGATGGGTCAAATGCAGAGGACACATTTCACCACACCTAGTGTGTGTTACAATCATTGGTACTTTAACTTAACAAAATAGTTTTTGTTTTGCTATAAATTATATGCTGTGTCTGTACAATTTGGTAAGTAAGATTTTCTGTATGTAGATTGGAGGGGTTTATTTTATTTTCCTCTGACACTGTAATTATGTCTTCAATAAAACAAACATTAACCTATTTAATTTGAGCATGGATCAAAACACTGGATTCATATTTATTTCTTTTTTTTTAAAAGAACCATTGTCCAAATAATGGCATGTATTTATTTTTGCATGATAACAATTGTAATAAATACATCTA